>NW_026945535.1:0-62398 GCF_034702125.1 Engraulis encrasicolus | reverse complement strand
ATGCAAAACCCCTATGAACTTCTATAACTAGAAATTCATTATATTAATGGTATAATATGTGAAGACTAACCATAGGTGTAGTGATGAGTTTCATTTAAATCACAGCTTCATTTGAGTGAAATGAAATCATAGGACAGTGGTCATAAAACCACAAGCGTCACCTAACAAAGGGCTGGGGAGAAGGCCTGTGCCCACCCACTTGTCAAGCCCACCCAATCAGAAGATTGTTTTGATTGATTGACAGCTTTAATAAGTGACTCACTGTGTATGTTTTGGTTTAGGTTACCTGTTTTATTCTTGTCCCCCCATGTTATGATATCTGGCTCATACCTGGTCTATGCCATTAGTTAAGAATTACATCTTCAGGTACACAGAAGCACACTCAAAATGAAAACAAGATTTCTGTCACAGCTTCCATTGAGGGAACAAATGACTATAAATTAAAAGGATACAAATCTATTATTTTGTCTGTAGTTTCCAGATCATGTATTAAAAAATAAATAAAAGCAAAAATCTAATAAAAGTGCTATTCAGATCTACAGTGTTCAGAGTTGTGTGTCGCTCATTTACAGTCTCATTCTCTAATACAGCAAGCAAGGTGATATGTATCATTGTGCGTGTGTGTGTGTGTTTGTGTGTGTGTGTGTGTCCGCGCGCGCAGAGCCGCGGACAGCTTTGTCCGGGCCCAGGACAAACTCATTTGAAAGGGCCCCCAGCCCAATAGATTCAATATAATATGACATGCCCCCTCTCTCCCTGGGCCCGGGACAACTGACCCCTTTGTCCCCCTTGTCACCCCTTTGTGTGTGTGTGTGTGTGTGTGTGTGTGTGTGTGTGTGTGTGTGTGTGTGTGTGTGTGTGTGTGTGTGTGTGTGTGTGTGTGTGTGTGTGTGTGTGTGTGTGTGTGTGCGTGCGCGTGCGTGTGTGCGATGCATGTAGTATGCTGCTTGTGCATGCATGCTGTTGTTTGTGTGTAGTATTTTACATCAGGAGTTTCAACCTTGATGGTGTTTTAGTCCGAATACGATGTGTTGTTACTGAGTGAGACTGCCAGTGAGAGTGTACTGAGATGTGTTCTAGTGTGATGTGATGTCTTGTTATGGTGTGAGTAGACAGGGCCAGTGGGATTGCCAGTGTGTGTTGATGTCAGTGGAATGTGTTGTCATTGTGTGTGTAGAGAGTGCTAGTGAGAGTGTATTGAGGTGTATGTCAGTGATGTATTGTTATTGTGTGTGTGTGTGTGTATGTGCGTGCGTGTGCGTGTGCGTGTGTGTGTGTGTGTGTGTTCACTGGCATTGCACTGCTAACACACACATGTATACACGCACGCACGCACAAACGCACACACGCGCACAAACTTTTTTTGTGTTGAGGTTAGTGTTGCACCGATACCAGTATCGGCTGGGGCCCCGGTACGGCACAAAAATGGTGGTATCGGTATCGGCAAGTATCAACAAATAGGGCACCGATACCATTTACCGATGCTTGTATGACACTTGAATGCAGCCTTGAACTTAATTATTTAATTTCAGAGGTATTTAAAAAGTATACAAAATTATACTGCATTCACTTTGTAAAGTATCAGTCTTTTTCCTGTTTCACAAAGGTGGGCAGCAGCCTGACAAAACCATGATAGCAATGATTTTACATCCAAGTATGCAGCTCTTCATATATATCTATACATTTCAAAGATAGTGGTATCGGTATGGTATCGGTATCGGCCGATACTGCACAGCCAGGTATTGGTATCGTGGCCAAAAATTGGTATCGGTGCAACACGAGTTGAGGTGTATGGTAGTGTGATGTTGTTATTGTGTGTGTGTGTGTTCAGGGTTGGACTGGGGGGAGAAATAGGGCCTGGGCACTTTTGGCTAGCGGTGCAGAACTGACTCACTGGTTACCCCCCGCACCCTCGTGGGGCCCTATTTTCAGAAATGTTTCAGAAATTTGGAGAAATGGAACCACTCTCAGCAGCTGCCAACGCTACACTAGAGGCAAAGCAAGACGTGATGCTCCTCCATTCCCCCTGCAGGCTATCACTGGCATTGCATTGGTTAACTCACACACACACACACACACACACACACACACACACACACACACACACACACACACACACACACGCACAAGCACACGCACACGCACACGCACACACACAGTCTTCAATACTTAGAGCTGTCCTGGAATATTACCAGTGAATCCTGTCTCAGTAGTCATGGAGGTCAAGCAGCACCTGTCTTACAAGGATGCTGCCACTCATCATACCAACAGGAGCACTGTGTGTGTGTGTGTGTGTGTGTGTGTGTGTGTGTGTGTGTGTGTGTGTGTGTGTGTGTGTGTGTGTGTGTGTGTGTGTGTGTGTGTGTGTGTGTGTGTGTGTGTGTGTGTGTGTGTGATCAATCACTGGGAAACATTTTTGGTTTGTGTATCTGTTTGGTTGGTTGATTTTTAGTTTTTAACTAAAGCGCGCACACACACACGCACACTTACCACATTCAATAAAGCTACTCTACTCTACACACAGATGCAGACACACAGATGTACGCGCACACACACACACACACACACACACACACACACACACACACACACACACACACACACACACACACACACACACACACACACACACTTCCCATATTCAATAAAGCTATACTGTACTATATGCCTATTGTACTGTACTCTACTGTACTGTACTGTAATGTGATATACCGTACGTATGGAATAGCGGACGACGAGGTGTCCCGATATCAAGGGAAATAATGGACGAGGCGGAGCGTTCTAAACAGCCCGACGGCGCAGCCGAAGGGCTGTTCGCTTCGCCAAGTCCATTTTCCCTTGATATCGGGACACCTCGAAGGCCGCTATTCCGCTTATCACCCGGTTACCAGCATTTAAGTATTAATTTATTAATAAGTTGATCTAAGGCTTCGTGAGAAAGTAGATTCACCACTGCGCTTGGTACGTTGCTATGGGCACCACTTCCTAATCTAGTGAGACGCGCCTCTATCGGAGGCATAGCCTAAGGACGCGCTCAGAATGTTGGGGTGACTTGACAACCAAATGCGATAGAATTGACGACTGGGTTTTTGACTTGACAACGAGATGCAATAGAATTAGTAACGGGGTCTTGACTAGACAACCAGATGCAATAGAACTAACGACGCGGTCTTGACTAGACAACCAGATGCGATAGAACTAACGGCACTTCGCCAGAAAGTTAAAAAAGAAGCAACTTGGACGCCCGCACGCCCGCATGACATCATAGGTGTCCTGCTACCGGGGAATAAAGGACACCTGCTCAGCCAATCAGAAGACGTTCCGTCTGCTCACTGGGTGATAATGTACTCTACTGTACTGTACTGTACTGTACTTACCGGTAGCTAGATTGCACCGTACCGTATGCTACTGTACTGTACTGTACTTTACTTAACTATACTGCACCGTACTGAATGCTACTGTACTGTACTGCACAGTACTGTATGCTACTGTACTGTACTGTACTATACTCTACTGTACTTTATTATACTGCCCCGTGTACTCTAGGGTGACATCAGCTAAAGTGGGCCATCAGCCAAAGTGGGCCGCTTAAGGTTTCGAGGTCCCAGCGCCTATGGAAATGAGAGCCAATGTCTATAAAGGATATTAAATTGTTGCCATGACTGTGCTTGACAAGTAACAGTTGATTTGATTGGTTTTTGTTTGTTATTGAGGGAGGGGCACTAATTCAAATGTTGTCTGCACAAGGAAACCCCATATAAGTCATCATATAGTATAAGGATCATATAGTTATTCTAAAACATACATACAGATAAAAGAAATACTCACGGTGTCAGTCTTGCTTGTATAAATCAGATCAAATAGTGGTAGTTTGATATATTAACTTAAATTAAAGGAAAAGGGGGTTTATGTTGGTGGCCCAAATTACCTGACCCCCCTAAGGTAAAGTGGGCCATGTGTGTTCAGCTAATGTGGGCCGCCATTATAATCAGTGGGTGTTAGCTGTTGTTTAGAAATAGTTAGCTTGAGAAAGCTATGTTTGTGTAGGCCTACTTTTTGGAGCAAAAATGAAGCAAGATGGCAGGTGAAAAGAAATCAATGCATATGAAAAGAGAGGAGACAGAAAATAAAAAAATAGGATGAACACTGTCCAGAGACATGTGGAAGAACAGAATTGTGTTTTAGCATTTAAAAAAAAAATGAATTATTGACTTTTTCCCTTTTTTATTTAACCGGCCCACTTAACCTGATGAGGTGGCCCACTTTGGCTGAAGCTGCCCATTCAAAAAAAGTTGTCACAACGAAAGTTTAAAGACTTATAGGAACTAAATAATTATGCTTTATAATATAATTCCAACACAAAAAGATGGAATATAGTAGCTATTAATTATATATGTAAATTTAAAATGTATAGATGTTATTTTGTTATTTTCCCAAGCGATCTACCAAAAAGCGGCCCACTTTACCTTATGTCACCCTACTATACTCTACTGTACTTTATTATACTGCCCCGCTCTGTATGCTACTGTACTGTACTGTATTGCGCTGCACTCCAATGCACTGCACTGTACAGTACAGTACAACTACATAGAACTGACACATGTAGAGCATTCTGAGGACATATACAATATGATGCAAAAAGGTGTAGTGGGAATGAGTTGTGGCACTGCCAGGAAGTATAACCCACCCTTTACTGTTACCACTCAAAATCTTGAAGGTTAAAAAAAGTCTTGTGGCATTTTGTTTGGGTGGCAGGGTATGGTAGACTGTCCTTCCTCCCAGACTATGTGTGCCTTGCATATCAAGAAAAAGAGTACAGGTAATGGTTTACTTTCATATACCATATGAGAATTGTTGTTTTATATTTTTCCTATGTGTATGGGTGGCAAAAGACCTACGGTACATGTTGTCCATCAGCTGTCAGTTTTGATAGCAATTTAAGTACTCAATGATTACTGAGCCAATTAATACAACTTTTGACATAAGTAGGCTACTAGGTGAGAACTTGTCTGCAAATTAAAACAAAACAATTAACCTCTGTCGTCTTACTCAACATGTTCTTAGAAATCATTTCCATTTAATTTGAACTGAAGCCATACTGTAGCCTACATGTAAATTGAGTAATCTGTAATGTCATTCTAAAGATGACTGAAATGCTCTCACAATATGCACAATGCATATGGGGCTTATGGGGTTCTTCATACATATGGAAAGGTCCTGTCCTTTAGCCTACCCTCTCTCATACAAATACAATATATCTGTTATATGGAAATTAGAGAATGGAGAACCTGCTACCAAGGACATCTTGCACTGACACTATCCGATTCAGATGCTGCTGAGCGAGCATTAGCAGCAGTCTATTCTCACCATAGTTTTAGTGTGGGCAATGCTCATTTTAATTCAGTGTTCACAATGTTACATTTGCTGTCAAGCATGTAAGCACAGACTTGCCCATACTTTCACACTATGTACATTTTTGAAGTTTTATCAATCTGGTCAAGCAGGCTACCCTTGCTTCATCTCTGCTGAGGACTGTATTACCATTGTCAAGTATAATGTCATGTAATAACAATGTAATGCATTACCAACATGACATATTGTATATGACATGGTAGAATTTTTTTTTTCGAGGGGCACCCCTTCTAGGATGTCTTCAAATCACTCAAGGAACATGTGTACCGAATGATATGCTTCTATTCAGCGCGTAACGATTTCTCGCCTTAGAGCCCCTGTAGGGCTCTATCTCACCCATACTGCGTGGGTGTATGGAATACTGTCTGTAGTAACCAATATGCAACACTAGATGGCTCTGTTGATTGAACTCACTGTAGTTTCCAGTGGCTCTTGATTCCAGTACAGTATTTTTTTTTTGAGAGAGAGAGAGAGAGAGAGAGAGAGAGAGAGAGAGAGAGAGAGAGAGAGAGAGAGAGAGAGAGAGAGAGAGAGAAATTAACCAATCAGAGTCCTTCACTGCAAGAGAACCTCCCTCCCCCTCAGGTGTGTCTCGTATGAGGAAGTAATCGGTGTGTGTGAGAGGTCGTAAGGCTGGTGTGTACATTCTATGGTAAAGAATTATTGACCTGAAACTTTCATAGTTATTCCAGAGAGTGGCAGGAACAGCATATTTCGAAACAAAATATCTTTACGCATGTGTTGTGGGGTGTAGTTTATTCAACAGATTCAAGACTGTGACAGTGTAGCCTACTGAAGTCTTGAAATTGAAAGCAAAGTGGTTTAGGCTAAACAAGTGGAAATGGCTTCCAAATCAGAGGAGGATTATTGCTGTCCTGTGTGCTGTGATATTTACACGGATCCTGTCATCACATCATGCAGTCACAGTGTGTGTAAGGCCTGTCTGCAGCAGTTCTGGAAGACCAAAGGAACCAGAGAATGTCCAGTCTGCAGGAGAAAACTTTCAAAGGATGCAGCTCCTAACTTTGCTTTGAGAAATGTGTGTGAGGCGTTCCTAAAGGAGAGGAGTCAGAGAGCTTCATCAGAGTCTGAGGTGCTCTGCAGTCTGCACAGTGAGAAACTCAAGCTCTTCTGTCTGGAGGATAAACAGCCTGTGTGTCTGGTGTGCCGAGACTCCAAACAGCACACTGGTCACAAGTTCAGTCCTGTCAATGAAGCAGCACTTGATCGCAAGGTAAGTTATTATTTCCTGATATGTAAAACCATAGGAGGAGAACATGCACATTAATCGTCATACAGTGCACAATAGGTGTGAATGAACTGTAGCCTACATGCCAAAGTTAAACTTTGCCCTCAGTCACTGTGAATTTTGTCTGTGGTTACAATTAAGTACCACTAGGTGGCAGTGTTAATTTGCCACATTATAGTGTCTGCTGCAGCCGTATGATTAGTGTAACATGTAGAGTGGTGAGGTCAATATCTGCGGTAGACTCTGTGTGTGTGTGTGTGTGTGTGTGTGTGTGTGTGTGTGTGTGTGTGTGTGTGTGTGTGTGTGTGTGTGTGTGTGTGTGTGTGTGTGTGAGAGAGAGAGAGTGTTAGAGTTAGAGAGAGAGAGAGAGAGAGAGAGTTAGAGAGAGTTAGAGAGAGAGAGAGAGAGAGAGAGAGAGAGAGAGAGAGAGAGAGAGAGAGAGAGAGAGAGAGAGAGAGAGAGAGAGAGAGAGAGAGAGAGAGAGAGAGTGAGTGAGTAGGTGAGAGAAACATCAGAGGCCAGCCATAACTTTTAAACATTAACATTGACTTTGAAGTATTTGTTAAACTGTCCAATCAGCCTGTTCGAGTCCCTCCCTCTCCCTCTGCTTCCTTTGAGATACACTTTGATTTTGTTCAATAATACAAATAAATATAAAAAATATCCAAAAACATGTTCTTTTCTGCATTTCCCTCACTCTAGGAGGAACTGAAGATGGCACTGCAACCCTTAAAGATGAAACTAGATGCCTTTAACAAGGCTAAACTCACCTGTGACAAAACATCACAACACATCCAGGTGAGAAAGACAGCCATACTGTATAATCTTATATAGACTACCAGAATTCACAATAAGAATCAATTCAACACATCCTTCATAGTGTGATCACTATATCTACCGGTATGTAACAATGCAACATAATATTGGCTTCATTTAGACTCAGGTTCTCAACACAGAGACACAGATCAAGCAGGAGTTTGAGAAGCTTCACCAGTTTCTACGAGATGAAGAGGCAGCCAGGATATCTGCACTGAGGGAGGAAGAGGAGCAGAAGAGTCAGATGATGAAGGAGAAGATTGAGAAGATGAGCAGAGAGATCTCATCTCTTTCAGACACAATCAGAGCCATAGAGGAGGAGATGGAAGCTGATGATGTCACATTCCTGCAGGTAAGATTTATTGTCTTTTAAACAAGGCATATTAGAAAGTAAACGCTGATCTTGACCTCTGAACCAGGAGAATGAGGAGGTGTCTGGCTTTTCCATTTCTCTGGAGCTGCTCATAGATACCACTCCCTGCTCACAGATACCACTATATAAAGAGTTCCAGCTTCTGCCCTCTGGCCACAGATATAGCCTGCCTGCCTGTCGAACAAAGCGTTTCAGAGGAAGCTTTGTCCCCTCTGCAATTAGAGAAATTAATAATATAGCGTCCAAACACAGGCTATGATTCTCTGTAGGCCTATCTGATCATGTTATTTATTGTTTTTACTGTTTTTTCACTGCTTTTACTGTTTTTAATTCCTTAGACAATAGTCTTATTCTACTAGGTATTTATCAATCTAGCTACTTCTCATCATGTATTCTATACTCCTATTTATCATATATTTAACAATCTAATCTTATTTGGTACCCCTGTCACTTTATGTGACACCATGTCTCTTTGATAGGATGCACTAGGTCACTTTTGGTATTGTCCATATGTTTATTGTGGGTTGCTTGTATGTTATGTGTGTCCTATGTCCTGAATGTTTTGTATGAGCGAAGCTCACTTTACTGCAAATCAAATCTACCCTTGGGTACCAATAAAGTAATCTAATCTAATCTAATCTAATCTCCCACATCACTATTACTCACAACACACTTGGATGGATGGAACTGAACAACTAGTAGTTGCAATTGCAGTTACAATCAGTGGAATACATGTTGTCTTAAAAAAGTTAATTGTTAAATGTAAAACATAGTGGAATACATCTTTTGTTAAATGTCAAATGTTAAAAAGTAGCCTGCATTTTTATCACCATTTATTTTTCCTTTTCCATTGTTCACCTTCATAGCAATAGAGACAGCTTCTCAAGGTCGACCAAAATAAATGTAGGCCTATGTACATGTACTGTATATTCTCAGTCGAAGCCAATACAAACAATTCTATTAACACCATAACATTATTTTACTTTGCAGAACTACAAGAGCACTGCCAAAAGGTGAGTGATGTAAACAAAACACAAAGATAAGGATTTTATTTGTCAAGTGTGAAAGTATACCATGTAGGCCTAGTGCTTTTTCAGTTGTCACCTTGTGCTGTTCATCGGTTGGAGACTATGTGTGTGTGTGTGTGTGTGTGTGTGTGTGTGTGTGTGCGTGTGCATGTGCGTGTGTGTGGTGTGNGGTGTGTGTGTGTCTGTGTCTGTGTGTGTGTGTGTGTGTGTGTTAGGGGTGGGCGATATGGGCAAAAAAAGTTATCTCGATAATTTTTAGAATTTTCACGATAACGATAATTTGACGATAATTTCCAAAAACACGTGCAAAAACAAGTAGGGCCTATTTTGGGGGGGGGGGGGTAGTAATCAATGTGTACCGTAATATGGGAATTTGGCATGGCAGGGAAGGGTGAGTAAAGCAGAACATTGTAGGCCTATGTAGCCTAAACTGCATGTTACCAAGAGGTCTGCATAAATGATGGCATGTCTACATCACAAAGCATGGCAGTATACCAAAGCTACACATTTATGCGGTCTATGATTTGTGCATGATTCCAGACTAATTTCAATTCTGCACTGGAGGTAGTAGTGCAGCATTTGTGTTTTAACTGGGGAGGGACAGAGAGTTGGGAAAAAATGCTGTGCTGAAGAGCTTTCACTTTTTGAATTTAATAATATGCATATGCTGGACTGTAAAGTAATACTTCATCACTTGTCATGAAAACATATCCATGTAAATAAAAAATAGGTTTATGATGTATTGCTAATGATTATGTTAGAGGACAGTCATTTTTGACTGGAAACAGCACTTGTAGATAGGAATCAGAACCTAACTATGGCAGCTGCAAATTGCATGTGTTGGATTTCACACATTGTAATTTAACTCACTGCGCGAGTCTAACTTAACATTACTTGTCCACCTAAGCAGTTATGATATCTATACATGCAGGTGGGTGTTTGAGTAGTAGAGCGGCTACAGGAAAAATCGTGCAAATTATGATACAAGCGTGAAATTCGGCAAGTATGTGCTCAAGACCCATACGATGAAATCTACCCGATTGGCCACTTGAAATGGCGGCCATCTTCCAAGATGGCCGCCAAAAAAGACCCCAGGAATGGATTTATTGCATAGAATTGACCTAGAAAATTATGATACGAGCATGAAATTCTACATGTATGTGCTCCAGAACAATATGATCAGATCTACCTGATTGGCCACTTGAAATGGTGGCCATTTTCCAAGATGGCTGCCAAAAAGGACCCCAGAAATAGATTTATTGCATAGAATTGACCTTGTAAATTATGATACAAGTATGAAATTCAACATATATGTGCTCAAGACCAATACGGTCAAATCTACCTGATTGGCCACTTGAAATGGTGGCCATTTTCCAAGATGGCCGCCAAAAAAGACCCCAGAAAGTGATTTATTGCATAAAATTGACCTACAAAAGTATGATACAAGCATGAAATTCAACATGTATGTGCTTAAGACCAATACGATCAAATCTATCTGATTTGCCATTTGCAATGGTGGCCATTTTCCAAAATGGCCACCATGAAAGAATCTAAAAATGGATTTGTTGCTCAGAATTGAGAAAGGAAATTATGATACAAGCACAACCAAGAAATTTGGCAGTTATGTGCTTAAGACCAACACAATACATTCCAAGTAATTTTCCAGTTTCAATGACGGCGATTTTCCAAGATGGCCGCCAAAAAATACCATAGAAATGGATTTGTTGCACAGGATTGATCAAGCAGGTTATTATACAAGCATCAATTTTGGCATGAATGTGCAAAAAAAAAAAACAATACAATCATACTTCCTGACTCGCCACTTGCAATGGAAGCCATTTTATAATATGGCCACAAAAAGGCTGAATTTAGCCCAAAGGTGAGCAAAAAAATGATGATACAAGTATGTAATTTTGTGTGTTTGTGCTTAAGAGCAATAGGCCTATAATCAAATCCACTCATTTGCATTTTAAAGACGGCCATCAAAGAAGACACTAGAACTTCATTAATTGCAATTAATCTAGCAGATGTGGCCCAAATCAATGTTAACATTCACTGTTTGAATTTCCAATGATTTCATCATAGAAGGAAATACAATCAAGCAAAAAGGCACATAACTATAGGCTACCAAGGGTAACCCCGGCTCTCTGAGGCATATGAACCAGACATCTCACTATGGGTAACGCCCGCGACCATTTGCCAAAACTTGATTTCAATCTTGCCGTCATGCCAATGAGCTGCACAGCTGGGGATCCCGCCCCCTCGGGGACAAATCCGAGGTGCGCTGGGCTCTGAGCTTCAATCTGAGGCAACTAACCTTTGAGCTTGTGGGTGAGTGTAGCAATCTAGTGAGATGTCTCGTTCATCTCCCTCAGAGAACCAGAGTTACCCTCGGTAACCTATAGTTCTCTTTCTGTCGAAACACTCGACATCCCACTATGGGTATTGAAAAACTCCCGATTGAGTTGCCTTTACCTAGAATGCGCAAACAAAAGCTTGGCCGGGGCACAGACCATTCTCCTGCCGATGCCCAGAGCTGTTGAAGGCGAAGAGGCAGCGTCAATCAGCAGTGATACGCATCATACTCACCCAACGCGCAGCTCGAGACGCAACAGCCGCCCAAGGGCCCAGGGTCTTAGTTCCGAACCCGAAGAAGAGAGGCTAGGCACCAGGCGCACAAAGGCAGCGTCCGGACATCCAATACCACGGAGAGCACGCAGTGGAGGGAACCCAGGGCACGGAAACCACCCGTCTTGGGGTAACCGATGTGCAGGTGGAGCCCACAGAGATGAAGCGAGGCCACCAATATCAAGTGGTATTCCCCAATAGCAAACCATTGCCTCCATTGATATTAAATTAAGAACTGGCATTAGCATGTCATCACCATTCTATTTGTGTGTCATACTGTGAGTGGCTTATGTGTCATTGCAGAATATGTTTAATATTTGTATCAGTTCATCATCCATGCTAACATATTTAAGGAGAGTGAACAATTATTTCCACCAAACTTGCAATATGAACCCGAAGAAGAGAGGCTAGGCACCAGGCGCACAAAGGCAGCGTCCGGACATCCAATACCACGGAGAGCACGCAGTGGAGGGAACCCAGGGCACGGAAACCACCCGTCTTGGGGTAACCGATGTGCAGGTGGAGCCCACAGAGATGTAGCGAGGCCACCAATATCAAGTGGTATTCCCCAATAGCAAACCACTGCCTCCATTGATATTAAATTAAGTACTGGCATTAGCATGTCATCACCATGCTATTTGTGTGTCATACTGTGAGTGGCTTATGTGTCATTGCAGAATATGTTTAATATTTGTATCAGTTCATCATCCATGCTAACATATTTAAGGAGAGTGAACAATTATTTCCACCAAATTTGCAATATGCACATATGACATTTGCAAATTTCTAGGGTCTTTTTGGCTGCCATCTTGGAAAATGGCCAGCATTTTAAGTAGCAAATAAAGAAGACTTGATTGTAGGCCTATTGGTCTTAATCACATACAAGTTGAGTTTCATCATAAATTGCTTGGACAATTCAGTGCAATAGGTCATTTTCTAGGGTCTTTTAGTTTTTTGGCAGCCATCTTAGAAAATGGCCGCCATTTCAAGTGAGTAATTGGGTAAATTTGATTGCACTGGTCTTAAGCACATACATGTTGAATTTCATGCTTGTATCATAATTTGCTAGGTCAACTCTATGCAATAAATCAATGTCTGGGGTCCTTTTGGCGGCCATCTTGGAAAATGGCCACCATTTCAAGTGGCCAATCTGGTAGATTTGATCGTATTGATCTTAAGCACATACATGCTGAATTTCATGCTTGTATCATAATTTTCTAGGTCAATTCTATGCAATAAATCAATTTCTGGTGTCTTTTTGGCAGCCATCTTGGAAAATGGCCGCCATTTCAAGTGGCCAATCAGGTAGATTTGATCATATTGGTCTTGAGCACATACATGTTGAATTTCATGCTTGTATCATAATTTTCTAGGTCAATTCTATGCAATAAATCCATTTCTGGGGTCTTTTTTTGGCAGCCATCTTGGAAAATGGCCGCCATTTCAAGTGGCCAATCAGGTAGATTTGATCGTATATGTCTTAAACACATACATGTTGATTTTCATGCTTTCATCATACATTTCTAGGTCAATTCTATGCAATAAATCCATTTCTGGAGCCCTTTTTGGCGGCCATCTTGGAAAATGGCCGCCATTTCAAGTGGCCAATCAGGTAGATTTGATCGTATTGGTCTTAAGCACATACCTGCCAAGTTTCATGCTTGTATCATAATTTGCACGATTCAAGCCAAATTGGCCTTGTAGCCGCTCTACTATATTGACTAACAGCCACTCTAGTTGTAGAGAACAACATTGCTTAGCTTAGTTCGCTAACTAGCATGCTAACGCGATTTCTCAGACCAGAGACAAAGCTATTTCTCTTCCTAACTATTTGGCTTTCCATAATCACAGACAGTTGCTGATTAAAGAACATAGTTCCAAAACGCCCTCAGCATCATGCAATGGCTGGTTTAATGGTTGAATCCACCATTTGGATAACAGCAACTCTCCTCCACTGCCCAGCAGCAGCAGCGCTGCACGAGTGATTGATTTTTTGGAAGTTGTACTACTGAAATAAAAAACAGTTTCTCTTCTCCCTGTCAAGTAAACTCCAGTGATTTCCTGCCAAGTCATCTGCATCGTGTTTTTCGTTTTCCTTCAAACCTCCGCGGTAGGGTAGAAGAATAGAACACAACTGACCTATCAGGGCTGAGTTCCCCCCGGACTGCCGTAAGCGCATTGACCAATCACCGTCTTCAAGCATAGCTCAGCTCACGGACATTTCAGCCTGGGAGAAACATGCGTGTACTGCAGCCAGGGGTCGTTTTGTCGCTGCACAGGGGGGCGCTGTGGCTCATTCTCTGTGCAGAACCCCCGCGAACGCACGACTCTAAACCCCCCTTGACAGTGACACGAGATTCTCTCTCCCCCCGTCTGCCAAAACGCTACAGCCCGCCCCCCTCAGCACTGTCTGTCTTCTTCTTCTTCTTCTTAATACTGTTTATTGGCGGTTGGCAAGCAACTGATTGGTGTGCATTACCGCCACCTTCTGAAATGGAGTGTGGGTCTGGAATGCTAAACTACTCTATCAAAGGAAAGAGACAGAAGAAAAGGAAAGAAAAAAAAGACAAGGAAAAGAAAAGAAAAGAAAAAGAAAAGGAAAAAGAAAAGAAAGAAAGAAAAAAAAAACATATATTCTCCATAGGAGACCTGTTTCCCTTAGGAAATGAAACAAGTACTGAAAGCCTGGCTCTCCAGTTTGCCTTTGTAGAATTTCATTCAGCTTTAGAGGTACTTTATGCTTGTCTCCCTCAAGGCTTCTGCTCAGCTCCAGTCTCGCCCATTGATATTTCGCACATTCCTCTATGACATGCTCAGGGGTTTCCAGGGTGTTACACTCACTGCATTTTCCATCCACATGCTTCTTCATTAAAAACAAAGTGCTATTTAAGCCTGTGTGGCCTACCCTCATTCTAGAAACAACGTCCTCATCTTTTGTGCTTCTGAACGTATTTCTGCCTCGACCCACTGTTTCCTGAATACTGTAAAGGTGTCTGCCAGTTAGTCCATTGTCCCAGATGTGCTGCCACTTTTGCCTAGTTCTGCACTTGATAATACTTTTAAATTCAGTTTTACTGTACTTGATATTCATGTCTACTGTAGGATGATCAGTTGCTTTCTTGGCATGCTGGTCTGCCAGCTCGTTCCCTGTAACTCCAATGTGCGCAGGCACCCACAACATAGTTACACTGATACCAGATCTCTGCAGACTGCTTGCCAGTTGAACAATTTCATAAACAATATCAAGTCTTGACTGAGACTGCACATTCTTGATGCTGCACAATGCTGAAGAGTCTGATGCAATAACAATATTCCCTGGAAGCCTGTTGCTTTCCACCCAAGTTAAAGCCAATAGTATGGCCACTAGTTCCGCTGTGTACACAGCCAAGTCATCGCTTAGTCTTTTCAAAACAGCCACTTTTAACTTGGGAATAACAAATGCTGCCCCCACTCGTGTATCATCCCTCTTGGATTCATCTGTAAATAAAACAGACCTGTCCCCATAGAAATTCTGTATAAACCACTGCACATAGTCCTTATCTATTTCCATCTCCTCTTTCACTTCCAGGATGCCAAGGTCAACTGAAGGCAGTTCTAGGGTCCACAAAGGTACAGTAGGGTATGGTACTGTATGTGGCCTGCGTTATCTCTTTACCGTAATATTTTTTAAGATTTTTAATTATTTTAAGATGTTTAGTGACTACGCCACTCTCATTTGTTAGGGTGAGAGAACCCAACCATCAAACACTTGATTTGACTTTCCCCGCAACAGGTTAGTGAATAACAAGAGATACAACTGTCATACAATTCAGAGTTCTTTTTATTTTCTTTCTTTTCGTAATGAGTCTCTGAAAATATGCCTCACGGGCTCAGTCAACTATAAAAATAGAGCATATGAACCTTTTACAGTATTTTATAGGCACGTCATCTCAATCTACAAAATTGTGCAAATGTGCTAGTTATGAAAAGTGCTTATGGCAATTGCACGAGGGGTAGACCAAATAACAAATTGCACGGCAAACAAAGTTAGTAAATCAAATTAAACAAAAAAACAAACTGCCAAAAGGGCAAAATTGGTAATGGCCACCACACACACACACAAGCCTGTTAGACACACGTCTTTGGTCTCCCCCTACAGCAAGTATAGGTTCCAAAAGGAGTCTGAGATTTAAGATACGTCTCCCAGTAATACTTCAGTGTTCATACCCTAATCACATACACAAGCTCCTTCGTCTTTGTGGTTACTAAGTAGAAACTTACACGAGCCCCTTCGTCTCGGATGTTAGAGTGAAACTTACACAAGCCCCTTCGTCTCGGACGTCAAAGTGAAAAGGTTGCACAGGATGAATCACTCACACAATAGGACAAAACAAAACAAAAGGTTGGGAAAAGAACAGTGATGCCCCCCTTCTCTAGTGACACTGCATCAGTGTAGTCGAAGGCACCAACTCCTCCTCTGGTTCTCTCGAAGCGGCATGCAAGTAGTCAACCACACAGGACACAAAGTGGAAGAACATCACCAGCGACACTTGAGTTTGCCCAGCTCAGCACACCATCCCAGAACAGCAGCCGACGCCACGCCAGCCGCCGATGGACAGGGCTTTCCTGTACGATGGCTCAACCAGAGAGAGAGCGGTGTACCCCACGCTACACTCTGCAGCATCAAAAACATAGCCTCTTTGCTAGCTAGTTACCACCGTAATGATTTATGCTACACACCTGAAGGAAAGGGGAGTGTCGTTACCCCGTCAGAATAAAAGTTCGGGATAACCACCGGTTACATACACCCCCACTGTAAAAGGTCACCATCCCGGTGACACTCCACACTCGCACACATCCCCGCACACACCCAACAAGCGCGCACGCACACACACACACACACAAGCACGCGCATCGCACGCGCATCCAACGAGCGCAGCCACACGCACACTAGAGGCCCCCCAGCACATTAACCATCAACAAAGTACACATGCACATAATCATACACAGACACTGCATTATGATCCAGGATGGAGTCACGCCAGGCTGGATGGACATGGACGTTCTTCTGGGACGGTTACTCTCCAGTCCACTACATGACAGTCTGCGGTTGGAGGCCTGCCCATTGCCCCCTGAGTGGGCTGTCGGCGAAGGCTGCCGCTGCGCACCCACAGAGGCCCGTTGCCCATTGCCCGCTGAGTGGGCTGTCGGCGAGGGCTGCCGCTGCGCACCCACAGAGGCCCGCTGCCCATTGCCCCCTGAGTGGGCTGTCGGTGAGGGCTGCCACTGCGCACCCACAGAGGCCCGTTGCCCATCACGGTCTCTCACTGGGTGCCCCAGATGCTGGCTCCCCCACGTGAAGCCAGCCTCATGCGACATGGACGTTCTTCTTGGACGGTTACTCTCCGGTCCACTAAATGACAGTCTGCGCCTGCGGTTGGAGGCCTGCCCATTGCCCCCTGAGTGGGCTGTCGGCGAGCGCTGCGCACCCACAGAGGCCCGTTGCCCATCACGGTCTCTCACCGGGTGCCCCCGATGCTGGCTCTCCCACGTGAAGCCAGCCTCCTGCGACTCCGGTTGAGGTTGAGGTTGCTGGGAAATGCCCAGCCACCTTGACAGCACATCCAGCTGCCCTTGCCGATGCGCTACCATCTGCTTCAACTCAGACAGTCCTTCCATGCTTCTCTCGCAGCTTGGCCGTCGGCTATGCCAGCACCCCTGCCGGTGATCATCGGTGGGGCCCTCCGCTGGCTGGGGGTAATCACTGTTCTTTTCCCAACAAAAACAAAACAAAACCAAATGCATACAAAAACCCACCACTAACAATTGTAGACAGCTGTATCCACTTAGTTATCCTTTGCCGACTACTGCCAAATGTGGCCTGCGTTATCTCTTTACCGTAATATTTTTAAGATTTTTAGATGTTTTTAAGATGTTTAGTGACTACGCCACTCTCATTTGTTAGGGTGAGAGAACCCAACCATCAAACACTTGATTTGACTTTCCCCGCAACAGGTTAGTGAATAACAAGAGATACAACTGTCATACAATTCAGAGTTCTTTTTATTTTCTTTCTTTTCGTAATGAGTCTCTGAAAATATGCCTCACGGGCTCAGTCAACTATAAAAATAGAGCATATGAACCTTTTACAGTATTTTATAGGCACGTCATCTCAATCTACAAAATTGTGCAAATGTGCTAGTTATGAAAAGTGCTTATGGCAATTGCACGAGGGGTAGACCAAATAACAAATTGCACGGCAAACAAAGTTAGTAAATCAAATTAAACAAAAAAACAAACTGCCAAAAGGGCAAAATTGGTAATGGCCACCACACACACACACAAGCCTGTTAGACACACGTCTTTGGTCTCCCCCTACAGCAAGTATAGGTTCCAAAAGGAGTCTGAGATTTAAGATACGTCTCCCAGTAATACTTCAGTGTTCATACCCTAATCATATACACAAGCTCCGTCTTGGCGGTTACTAAGTAGAAACTTACACGAGCCCCTTCGTCTCGGATGTTAGAGTGAAACTTACACAAGCCCCTTCGTCTCGGACGTCAAAGTGAAAAGGTTGCACAGGATGAATCACTCACACAATAGGACAAAACAAAACAAAAGGTTGGGAAAAGAACAGTGATGCCCCCCTTCTCTAGTGACACTGCATCAGTGTAGTCGAAGGCACCAACTCCTCCTCTGGTTCTCTCGAAGCGGCATGCAAGCAGTCAACCACACAGGACACAAAGTGGAAGAACATCACCAGCGACACTTGAGTTTGCCCAGCTCAGCACACCATCCCAGAACAGCAGCCGACCCCACGCCAGCCGCCGATGGACAGGGCTTTCCTGTACGATGGCTCAACCACAGAGAGAGAGCGGTGTACCCCACGCTACACTCTGCAGCATCAAAAACATAGCCTCTTTGCTAACTAGCTACCACCGTAATGATTTATGCTACACACCTGAAGGAAAGGGGAGTGTCGTTACCCCGTCAGAATAAAAGTTCAGGATAACCACCGGTTACATACACCCCCACTTTAAAAGGTCACCGTCCCGGTGAGACTCCACACTCGCACACATCCCCGCACACACCCAACAAGCGCGCACGCACACACACACACACACACACACAAGCACGCGCATCGCACGCGCATCCAACGAGCGCAGCCACACGCACACTAGAGGCCCCCCAGCACATTAACCATCAACAAAGTACACATGCACATAATCATACACAGACACTGCATTATGATCCAGGATGGAGTCACGCCAGGCTGGATGGACATGGACGTTCTTCTGGGACGGTTACTCTCCAGTCCACTACATGACAGTCTGCGGTTGGAGGCCTGCCCATTGCCCCCTGAGTGGGCTGTCGGCGAAGGCTGCCGCTGCGCACCCACAGAGGCCCGTTGCCCATTGCCCGCTGAGTGGGCTGTCGGCGAGGGCTGCCGCTGCGCACCCACAGGGGCCCGCTGCCCATTGCCCCCTGGGTGGGCTGTCGGTGAGGGCTGCCACTGCGCACCCACAGAGGCCCGTTGCCCATCACGGTCTCTCACTGGGTGCCCCAGATGCTGGCTCCCCCACGTGAAGCCAGCCTCATGCGACATGGACGTTCTTCTTGGACGGTTACTCTCCGGTCCACTAAATGACAGTCTGCGCCTGCGGTTGGAGGCCTGCCCATTGCCCCCTGAGTGGGCTGTCGGCGAGCGCTGCGCACCCACAGAGGCCCGTTGCCCATCACGGTCTCTCACCGGGTGCCCCCGATGCTGGCTCTCCCACGTGAAGCCAGCCTCCTGCGACTCCGGTTGAGGTTGAGGTTGCTGGGAAATGCCCAGCCACCTTGACAGCACATCCAGCTGCCCTTGCCGATGCGCTACCATCTGCTTCAACTCAGACAGTCCTTCCATGCTTCTCTCGCAGCTTGGCCGTCGGCTATGCCAGCACCCCTGCCGGTGATCATCGGTGGGGCCCTCCGCTGGCTGGGGGTAATCACTGTTCTTTTCCCAACAAAACAAAACAAAACCAAATGCATACAAAACCCACCACTAACAATTGTAGACAGCTGTATCCACTTAGTTATCCTTTGCCGACTACTGCCAAATGTGGCCTGCGTTATCTCTTTACCGTAATATTTTTAAGATTTTTAGATGTTTTTTAATATTTTTAAGATGTTTAGTGACTACGCCACTCTCATTTGTTAGGGTGAGAGAACCCAACCATCAAACACTTGATTTGACTTTCCCCGCAACAGGTTAGTGAATAACAAGAGATACAACTGTCATACAATTCAGAGTTCTTTTTATTTTCTTTCTTTTCGTAATGAGTCTCTGAAAATATGCCTCACGGGCTCAGTCAACTATAAAAATAGAGCATATGAACCTTTTACAGTATTTTATAGGCACGTCATCTCAATCTACAAAATTGTGCAAATGTGCTAGTTATGAAAAGTGCTTATGGCAATTGCACGAGGGGTAGACCAAATAACAAATTGCACGGCAAACAAAGTTAGTAAATCAAATTAAACAAAAAAACAAACTGCCAAAAGGGCAAAATTGGTAATGGCCACCACACACACACACAAGCCTGTTAGACACACGTCTTTGGTCTCCCCCTACAGCAAGTATAGGTTCCAAAAGGAGTCTGAGATTTAAGATACGTCTCCCAGTAATACTTCGGTGTTCATACCCTAATCACATACACAAGCTCCTTCGTCTTTGTGGTTACTAAGTAGAAACTTACACGAGCCCCTTCGTCTCGGATGTTAGAGTGAAACTTACACAAGCCCCTTCGTCTCGGACGTCAAAGTGAAAAGGTTGCACAGGATGAATCACTCACACAATAGGACAAAACAAAACAAAAGGTTGGGAAAAGAACAGTGATGCCCCCCTTCTCTAGTGACACTGCATCAGTGTAGTCGAAGGCACCAACTCCTCCTCTGGTTCTCTCGAAGCGGCATGCAAGCAGTCAACCACACAGGACACAAAGTGGAAGAACATCACCAGCGACACTTGAGTTTGCCCAGCTCAGCACACCATCCCAGAACAGCAGCCGACCCCACGCCAGCCGCCGATGGACAGGGCTTTCCTGTACGATGGCTCAACCACAGAGAGAGAGCGGTGTACCCCACGCTACACTCTGCAGCATCAAAAACATAGCCTCTTTGCTAGCTAGTTACCACCGCAATTATATATGCTACACACCTGAAGGAAAGGGGAGTGTCGTTACCCCGTCAGAATAAAAGTTCAGGATAACCACCGGTTACATGTAGGGCAAACGTCTAGGTTGTGAATATACATTTCTCTTGTCTTCTCTTCAATGATCCACCCAAAGCTTCTAATTCTGTCATTCCCCCTCTTTTGACAGTTAGTCAGTGAGCGTAGGCCCAGGTGACCTTCCTGATGGCCTTTTAGGTTAGCCCAGTAAACCAGCGCCAACTGATCTCTTCTTAACCACAAAGGTATCTCTCCCAGCTCCACCAGTAAGGCTGCAACTGGTGACGTTTTCTTTGCTACCATACATAGCCGCAGAGCTCGGTACTGGACAAGGTCTAGTTTTTTCAATGTAGTCTCGGCAGCTGACCTATACACAATGCACCCATAATCGATAACTGACCTTATTAGTCCTGTATAGATTGACCTTAATGCTGGCCTATTAGCTCCCCACTCTGTACCTTTCAAACATCGCATGACATTCAACACTTTTTTGCATTTCTCTAAGACCTTCTGAATGTGCACTGCCCAGGTCATCCTTTTGTCAAGCCACATGCCAAGGTACCTAAAATGGTCCACTCTTTCCAATTCTATACCCCCAATGGTTATATGTAGGTTAGGATTAATTACTCTCCTTGTGAAAAACATTACTTTTGTTTTTTCCACTGAGATTCTAAATCCCCACTCAAGAGCCCAGTTATGTACACTGTTAACGGCCTGCTGCATTTTACGTACAGTATGCTCTATATTCCTTCCTATTTTCCATATTGCTCCGTCATCCGCGAATAATGCAACCTCTACAGAGTTGTCTACCCCTTTAAAAGCATCATTAATCATCACAGTGAACAATAATGGGCTAATAATGCTGCCTTGAGGAGTTCCATTGTCAACATCATATTCATCACTATAAGCACCATTTATTCTGACATTTATTTTCCTGTCAGATAGGAACGCCTTCACCCATCGCCACATTCTACCTCGTATGCCAAGTTGATACAATTTGATAAGCAGCCCCTCCTTCCATAACATGTCATAGGCTTTTTCAATATCAAAATACACCGCCACAACAGACTCCTTATTAACTTGTGCCTTTCTGACAACATCCTCCAATGCTATTGCTGGATCCATAGTACTCCTACCTTTCCTAAAGCCTGCCTGATAGCTATGTATCATCCCTCTGGTTTCTAGAAAATATACCATTCGATCATTCACCATACGTTCAAGTGTTTTCCCCATCTGAGACATCAATGCAATTGGCCTATAGCTACCAGGGTTTTTGGGGTCCTTTCCAGGCTTTCGTATGGGGATAACAATGGATTCCTTCCAGGACAGAGGAAGTACGCCCTCCTCCCACACCTTATTATATAAGATAAGCAAGACTCCTTTACCCTCATCACTCAGGTGTTCTATCATAGAATAGCATACTCTATCCCTTCCTGGTGTAGACCTGCCTACCTTATGCAAAGCACTGTTCAGTTCCTGGAGGGTAAATGGCCTTTTCAACACTCCTTCTTCTTCTATATTGTTATGTTCATGTATTTCATGTTTTGCTACTGTACTCTGTCTAGCCTTGATCTCCTCCTGACTTAGATTCTCTGAACTGTGTACTTTAACCAGGGTCTTTGCAATAGCTTCTGCCTTATCTCTACAGCTTATAATAACCTTTCCTTCATCTACCATCACTGGATATTCATATTCTCTTCCGTTACCCCTCATCTTCTTTATCATTCCCCATACTCGCTCAATGGGAGTTGTGCGCCCAAGAGAACTGCAAAATTTCCTCCAATACTCCCTCTTGGTCTGTTTAATTATTCTTCTGACCTGCGCTTGGGCCCTCTTATACTCAATCAGGCACTGGTAATTATGTGTCCTTTTTAATACTTTAAAAGCTTTGTTTCTTTGTTTAATGGCTTCACTACACTCCTTAGTCCACCATGGAACTATCTTGGTCAGACCTTTCGGTTTTGTGATTGGAATAGCACTTTGTGCTGCATACATAATCCTGCCACAAATGTCAAGGCATAAATCTCCAACACTTTGATTGGTGTCAACATTTGCCAGTCCTTCATCACTCAACTCTACAAACTTGTCCCAGTCTGCTTTACCTAGGACCCACCTCCCCTCTCTTACTTCATTTACTCTCTCCACCTCCATCGCTATATTAGTCATTATAGGGAAGTGATCACTACCTACCCCACAGTCAGAGTGCACCAGCCAGCTACATTTACACGCTAATTCACTAGTGACTATAGTTAGGTCTATTGCTGACTCAGTACCCCTCACCACATCTATTCTTGTGCTTGCGCCATCATTGAGACAAACCAACCGCCGGTCCTCCATGAAGCTTTCCACCACCCTTCCATTATTGTCATCTCTACTACCCCATGCAGTGCTATGAGCATTGAAGTCCCCACACCATATAGCTTTACCATCAACATTTTCCCAGATTTCCTCTAGCTGCTCCACCTCCAGCTGCCTACATGGGTTATAAAAATTAATTACCTTAATGCTTCCCATTCTAGTCCATAGCTCTATAATGACATATTCCAACTCATTACCTTTCTTTATCTCTCTATATTGAACTCCCCTCCTCACAAACATAGCACAACCACCCCCAAAACCCTCACCCCTGTCTCTTCTCACAAATGTATACCCTTTGATTACAAAATCCAGTGACTGCTTCAACCACGTTTCTTGTATGCATACAACGTCAGGCTTCTGCTCCATCTCATTTAAAAATCCTTTGAATTCCTGCCCATTTGCCACAAGACTTCTAGCATTCCACTGGAGTATTAGTAAGGGTAATACGGTCATGCCTGTGCCTGTGACGGTTCATTCATTTCACCCTGCGCCAGTGCATCCTGTATTCTCTCCCATGATACATTCCCTATATTAAGGAATTTGTAAGCAGCTTTAACTATCATCTTTATTTTGTCCGTTTTACTCTTTAAGTCATCAGAACAGTTCACCACGTATGCAATAAACAGTAGTAATTTCTCGGGGTTGATAACATTCTCTTTACTAGTTCCTCCTGCTTCAGGAGGGAGTCCAT
The DNA here is from genome assembly GCF_034702125.1 of Engraulis encrasicolus. NCBI lineage: Eukaryota > Metazoa > Chordata > Actinopteri > Clupeiformes > Engraulidae > Engraulis > Engraulis encrasicolus. The sequence goes on along the minus strand of NW_026945535.1, from coordinate 38,653 downwards.
GCGCTTGTGCAGGCTGTTGGCTACCCTCATTACTCTCTCTTTGAACAACCTTAACCGCATCAGCGTATGAGAGGTTTCTGGATGAACGTGCACTTGCTGAACTGCTACTGCCTTTTTCCTGACCGGACACCCTCCATACACCCTCCACAGTTGCAACATTTTCGTACAACACTATCCCCACATTGCCCGTACTCATGTTCGCCACCACACTTCCCACATCTCTGCTTACCCCTGCAAACTTTCGCTATGTGCCCATACCTCTGACACTTGTAGCACCTGACAGGGCCAGGGACATATTCTCGCACACTGAAACTCATATATCCCACCATCACTCTCTCCGGCAACACGTTCTCCTGAAATTCCAGGAGCACAGATGTGCTATCAACTCTCTCACCATTTCGGTTGGCTTGTAGCCTTTTGACACTCACTATAGTCCCTCCTTTCATTACTTTCTTAAGATCCTCCAATTTCTCACCAAGGGGGATGCCTGATATTACCCCTTTCACTCTCCGCTCTCCAAACAACCGCGCCTCACTCACTTCTAGTTTACAAACAGACTGTAGTTTCAGCGCCTTGTCCCTTTGAGTACTATTCCTACACTGAATGAGCAGTTTACCACCACGCACAGGAAACGCCTTGTCCACTTCTCCCAAAACCTTTTTCAAACCAACAGTTAACGCAATCAGACCTATTTTACCAATGTCATGACCTTCTTTAAATCCAACCAATACTTTCAACTCATTTGCCTGCTGCGCCACTTTCCTTCTCACTGCCCTATCTCCCTCACCCTCCTCTGGCTCCAAACCTCTCTTTAACCATGAACTACGCAACAAATCCCTAAACGGCTCATCCTCCATCTCCTCAACCCCACCACCACTCCTCCCCTCCATACTCTCCCCGTCCAGACCCAGTCACAAATCAGATTATGCCAACTAATACGCCAATGTGAGATTGTGAGTTTGAGATTCAACTAAACCGCGCTCAGCTCCAACCGGACGTGACCGAACCTCTGCCTACTCGTTCAGCCTAGGATAAGATCGCGTCTGCACTGTCTGCTCATTGGTTCACAGACTTATTCTCCAGTTCACAACAACATTACTATTGGCTCAAAGGCTTGTCTGTCATCGCTGTCTGGAGGAGTCCTGTCACAGCGCTTTGTTGAGTTTAGCGACTTCATAAAAATATCTCGATATACTCATGAACGGCCATCCGGGTACTTTGCTCCTAAATGTGCGTTACGCCCCTTTATGGGTGAAAACAAACCGAATGTCTCATCAACTTACATGCTACATCGACTAACCTAAATGAACACAGTACATACTTCAGTCACGACTGTTTGGCAATATTATTTGAACAGCCGGCAACACAACACCTTTTCTGCATGTTGCGCGTGAACAACGCTAGTCTACAGGTCCTTATCTTTCGTTTATTAAACCCCAACACCACCAATTGACTTGCATTGCCTGTTTTCCCCCACAAATGGGCGTAACGCACATGGAAAACGTCACGCCGTTCATGAGTATAGAGCTCGAAAGTCCCGCCCCTTAGTTCCGCGTTTCACGGGACCTAAGCTGACCATCTAACAACGTGGTGGCGAGTAAATATCTTCTGATCTCAGTCATGATATGCGCTGGGCTACAAATATGCTGTTTAAGATAATAGATAAAGATTAGTCATGCATAAATATCAATATTTTGTTCCGAGACCGTCGGCATGAAAAATGTGAAGAAACACAGCTTTCTAAAAAATGTGGGGGTTCATACGAAAAATTAAGCAAAAATATCAGAAACAACATATATGGAGCTCGTGGCACAACTCGAAGGGGATCGAAATGCCATTTTAATACCGCCATTGGATTACATGCTACGATTTTCGGCTAAAAACGCCGTTGAGGTCCCATGAAATCGGGGGAAGTGACGTCACTTTCGAGCTCTATTGCAAAATTACTCATCGCCAAAACAACATTCACGATAATTTCGCAGACGATATATATCGCCCACCCTTAGTGTGTGTGTGTGTGTGTGTGTGTGTGTGTGCGTGCGTGCGTGCGTGCGTGCGTGCGTGCGTGCGTGCGTGCGTGCGTGCGTGTGTGTGTGTTATTGACAATATGTGGTGCGTGTAATAGTGTAGTAACATATGTACACAGGGCTGAAGTGTGAGAGTTTTTCAATTGTCACCCTTTGTTGTTCATCGTTTGGTGAGCAGGGACTGGATTTGTGTGTGTCTGTGTGTGTGTATTTGTGGGGGAGCAGCATCACTGACTGTAGTATGGGTAGTGTGACAGATGTATGAGAAGGCTACGGTGCCTACAGCCTGGTTTAGACTCGTCCTTAGAGGACACGCACTGTCAGCGGGGGGTAGCAGCAGATGAAATACCCAAACAGCCACCACGCCCCCTCTTTTAGCGCTGAGAAGACCCCTTGCCACAAACAAAGTATATTTCTCTCAGGCTGAAATGTTCGCGATCTGGCGTTGCCCCCCTGCTGACAGTATGTGTCCCCCAACTGAAGGAGGAGTCTAAACCAGGCTTACCACTGACCCGAATACAGGGATGCCGTGGTTATATAGGCTACTTCACTGGTGCCTAGATGTCTCTCCTGTGTGTGTGTGTGTGTGTGTGGGTAGGGGGCTGTAGTGTATAGCAGGGGGTTGTTGGAGTGTGTGTGTCATGTGTAGAGGTCTATGTATGAGGAGGCTACTGTGTATCCTGCTTCTTGTCTGTGGTTCTGAACCCAAACCCACAGCAGCACTGACTCCTGAATGTTATTCCAGAGCACAGTGCACACTGCAGGATCCAGAGAGGCTTTCAGGAGCTCTGATCAATGTGGCAAAGCACCTGGGCAACCTGAAGTTCAGAGTCTGGGAGAAGATGAAGGACTTGGTTCAATACAGTGAGTAGAATGCTGTCACACACACACACACACACACACACACACACACACACACACACACACACACACACACACACACACACACACACACACACACACACACACACACACACACACACACACACACACACACCTGGATAGGTGAGAGTGTCACATCCATCTCTCTCTCTCTCTCTCTCTCTCTCTCTCTCTCTCTCTCTCTCTCTCTCTCTCTCTCTCTCTCTCTCTCTCTCTCTCTCTCTCTCTCTCTATACACATAATTATCAAGCACATTTTGGTCACACATAATGTGTGTTACCATAATTCACATCCCTAACACACACCACTCATCTAATGTGTTCTTCCTCTCTGCAGCTCCTGTCACTCTGGATCCCAACACTGCATGTGATATTCTCATCCTGTCTGAGGATCTGAACAGTGTGAGACGTGGTGGTGAGATACAGCAGCTTCCTGATAATCCAGAGAGATTTGATAACGTTGTCCGTGTGCTGGGCTCTGAGGGCTTTAACTCAGGGACACACTGCTGGGATGTGGAGGTTGGGGAGAGTAATAAATGGGGCCTGGGTGTGATGACAGAGTCTCTCCAGAGGAAGGGAGACATCACCCATATGAGTGGCCAGTGGGTAGTGTGTTGTGCTGGTGGTACATATGTTGCAGGGGCTCCACCTCATGAGGGTCATGACCTCATATTGCAGCAGAGACCCCAGAGGATCAGAGTGCAGCTGGACTGGGACAGAGGAAAGCTGACATTCTCTGACCCTGATCATAACACACACCTACACACTTTCACACACACCTTCACTGACAGAGTGTTTCCATTCTTTGAGCTTTTCCCAAACACCTTTTTCAGGATCCTACCAGTGAAATGCTGTATCAGTCTGAATCCTCACAGTTAGAGATTATTTAGCCTCAGTGTTACCATGGATGACTACAACACAGAACACTGATAGTAGAACATTTTCAATTTTGAGGCCCTCCCATGATGTATAAATGCAGGAAAACGAATGCTGTAATGCAAGGATGAGGCCCCTGATTGGACAAGGCCCTGGGTAATTGCCTGACCTTGCTTGATGCAAACACCGCCTATGAACTTCTATAACTAGAAATGAATTATATTAATGATATAATATGTGAAGACTAACCGTAAGTGTAGTGATGAGTTTCATTTAAATCACAGCTTCATTTGAGTGAAATGAAATCATAGGACAGTGGTCATAAAACCACAAGCGTCACCTAACAAAGGGCTGGGGAGAAGGCCTGTGCCCACCCACTTGTTGAGCCCACCCAATCAGAAGATTGTTTTGATTGATTGACAGCTTTAATAAGTGACTCACTGTGTATGTTTTGGTTTAGGTTACCTGTTTTATTCTTGTCCCCCCATGTTATGATATCTGGCTCATACCTGGTCTATGCCATCTATTAGTTAAGAATTACATCTTCAGGTACACAGAAGCACACTCAAAATGAAAACAAGATTTCTGTCACAGCTTCCATTGAGGGAACATATGACTATAAATTAAAAGGATACAAATCAATTATTTTGTCTGTAGTTTCCAGATCATGTATTAAAAAGTAAATAAAAGCAAAAATCTAATAAAAGTGCTATTCAGATCTACAGTGTTCAGAGTTCTGTGTCGCTCATTTACAGTCTCATTCTCTAATATAGCAAGCAAGGTGTATAGTATCATTGTGCGTGCGTGCGTGCGTGTGTGTGCAGAGCCGCTGACAGCTTTGTCCGGGCCCAGGACAAACTCATTTGAAAGGGCCCCCAGCCCAATAGATTCAATGTAATATGACATGCCCCCTCTCTCCCTGGGCCCGGGACAACTGTCTCCCTTGTACCCCTTGGCACCCCTGTGTGTGTGTGTGTGTGTGCGTGTGTGTGCGTGTGTGTGTGTGTGTGTGTGTGTGTGTGTGTGTGTGTGTGTGTGTGTGTGTGTGTGTGTGTGTGTGTGTGTGTGTGTGTGTGTGTGTGTGTGTGTGCAATGCATGTATGCTGCTTGTGCATGCATGCTGTTGTTTGTGTGTAGCATTTTACATCAGGAGTTTCAACCTTGATGGTGTTTTAGTCCGAATACGATGTGTTGTTACTGCGTGAGACTGCCAGTGTACTGAGGTGTGTTCTAGTGTGATGTGATGTCTTGTTATGGTGTGAGTGAGTAGAGAGTGCCAGTGAGAGTGTGCTGAGGTGTGTTCTAGTGTGATGTGATGTCTTGTTATAGTGTGAGTAGATATTAGGGCCAGTGAGAGTGACAGTTTGTGTTGATGTCAGTGGAATTGTGTGAGTAGAGAGTGTGTTGAGGTGTATGTCAGTGATGTGTTGTTAGTTTGTGTGTGTGTGTGTGTGTGTGTGTGTTTGTGTGTATGTGTGTGTGTGTGTGTGTGTGTGTGTGTGTGTGTGTGTGTGTGTGTGTGTGTGTGTGTGTGTGTGGTATGCTCACTCAATGACATTGCCAGGCCCGTTGCGTTAAGGTACGCAATGTAGGCAGTTGCCTAGGGCCCCCGAGTAGGTGGGGCCCCCAAGGACGACAGGTTATGGACCCAACAGCAACGACGATTTGAAATAGCTTTATAATAAGGCAATGCCATCTTTGTGAAGGGCTCTGCTGCGAGGGAAGCAACAGCGCCTCCCTAATGCCCCCTGCTCGAGGGGGCCCCCCTTCCAATAGGTTTGCATCAGCGACAGCGACGTGAAAATGTCAATTGCCAAAAGGTGCAACGACAAATGTAGTCAAAGGGGCCCCCCTTCCAATTTGTTCAACCGTCAAATCCAGCGCAAATACAAATTGAAGATGCAGCTACATAATCTCTCACTGGATGTTGCGCAGCAGACGCCAGTTTATATTACATTTTTGGCTCAAGACAGTTGCTTTTAAAATAAAAGTTAATCTTGAAGGCGACATATTAGGCTACTCTCTGTACTGCAACCAAACTGTCCCAGGCCAGTTGACATCGCACAGACAGCGAGATGCTACAGTGTTATGTTTTCAAAAACATCCGTGAAGCATTATCCATGTGCTGTAACAAGCACTGGGCAAACGTCGATTGTTCAATAACGCACCTTTTTTCGACACGGAACTGTTTTGAATGTGGACAAACGCAAGAAGAAACGAATGAACAATGTGCATATGCATATGCATATGACCAATATTTCGGATAACACGAGTCACACAAGTGCGCTGGGATAGCTACATTGTAGCCCACTTTCTTGCTATTATATGGATTACACATTGGAATTTGGGAACTTGTGGATTACAGTGAGAGGTTGGGATACATTCTGCGGTCAAGACAACTCAAGGTAAGGGCACCGGGGTATTGGTCCCCTATAATTGACACAGCTGTGTCAACCACGGAGTAACGTAGGTGGTTGTTCAGTGATCCTTGGTCGCTACAGAGTAGCCTATTTGTGTGTGCTGCGGTATTACTAACAACACAAACATTTGGATTGTATTTTCAAATGCGTGGTGGATGCAATACGAAAAAAAATCTCGTCGGGGAGACCCCCCCCTGGCTTGGTTAGAATTCTTGCTACCAATATCACATCCCCCCAAACCCCCCACTGTGCCTGCTTATTCGTTTTTCAGCCTTGAGTTTCTGGACTAGGCCTATTGTTTTATGAGTCAATAGTTGGTTTTGCACAAATGGAGCACCCTAGATTTTAAAAGTGGTTGGAAAGATTAAACCTTTCTTTATTTGTGATTGGCAATGCAGATCATGATTTTCGTGGTAGGGTCAAAAAATCTGATTGGGCCATAGGCATACTCTCATGTGAGACAGGCCAGGTTAAACTGAACATTCAATTAGCCTACTTCATGAGCGGAGCCTACTGAATGGAATGGGCTATATTTGCCCAGGTCTTTCTTCATAAAGTTTCATAAAATGAACTGTAGGGACTAGTTATCATAGATTGCATTTCCTCACAGGAAATGCTGGTGTATGCTTGCTGTTTATGCATTCATTGCCCTTCATGCATGTGTTGCCCTGCCACAACACTCTCTATAAGGTGACTTCTTGTTTGTACCATTAATTTAGATTTCTTTGGTTTCTGTGACATTGTGTTGTAATGGTAGGCTATGTGACAATGACTGAAGTGCCATCCAAAAATTGTCTGGCCCCTCCGAAACCCGAAACAGACGTTCTGGCGCCGTGGCTACCCTGTCAGGTGCAAACCCCCCCCCCCTTACAAAAAAAAACCTAGGGCCCCGACAACTCCTTTGCCTAGGGCCCCCAAAATCCTAGAAACGGGCCTGGACATTGCAAACGCAATCAAATGATAGGCCTAAGTAACAAGCAGAATCATTGGATAGGCTAAACTTCCAAGAGAGCACGTTAGCATGGCTCCAATTTAAAAATTCCACCTTTATTGTCACCGCGAGCAAACGGCAAAAGTGATAAACTAGACTTGGCCTCCAAACATAATAGCCTACTTTCCCGACTACCATAGCCTACTGCTGAAGCGATTGCAGGGCTGACATAATCGCTTGCTTCGTGGGTATTAAGTGCCAAAATAATGTTTTTTATATAACTACTAAATGGTTCGGACATTATCCTGCATAGCAATGGCACAACACTCATGATGGAGGGGTTGTTGTTTTGTCCATATCAAATTTGTAGATTGTATCCACGTTTCGTGATGAATGTTGCACATCTATCAACTGTCAATGTCAGCGCGGTGTGGACCAACAGCGCAAGGGGGGAACACAACACTCGTTGACCTGCTTTTGTTTTGACCCTCTCATCAGTAAAGTTTTGGTTCTCTCTGGTCACCCAGCAGCATCAGTTGAAACTTAAGTGAGGGGAATGAAGGCTGATTTGACAACAACTTGTAGCCTAAGTTTTGGATGCTCTCATCAGCCACTTAATTATCATGTTTGCGCAGGAGAGCGGTGCCTTTGACAAGCGGTCGCTATTTTTACAATCATTCCTCACAACAATGTAACAACACGGAGTAGGCTAACCTAATGGCTAGGGCAAGATATTTTCTTGTTCTCATGAATGTTACAAAGAGTTTCACCCTTGGCACGAAATAGGCTAAATGCTTATTGGACGTCTAAATTAGACTGATGTCAGCGTGGTGCTGATGGACAGCGCACCACTATTTCAAACTGGTCAATCTGTTAGTCCGACGGAAAACTTGGATGCAGAAAATGAACAGCGATTTGACGAGACAGCTGCAGGTTAGATAGGCTATTGCCGTCAGTCACCAAATCATTTTGGATAATCTGCGCATTGCACAGCCTATGTCTAATACCAGACTGAGGCGGACTGCCAATAAACTCTGTCAGTGTAACCCTATGGAATTGCATCCCGTAGGTTACCCAGGCGGCTAACCACACGGGGTAGGCGCAAAGAAAGGAAAATGGCCTCTATGTTGAGTAGCTATCTGCTATCTCTATTTTAATTAAGAGTTCATGGAAATGATATTGAGAAATCTGTCTTATTTGAATATGGAAAAACAAAAGCCTCAGCTTTTCCAACCATAATGCTTTATGTCTTTCAGAATGATTATTTGCCCCCTCTGAAGATTCTTAACAATTCAAATTAGGCCTATATAAATCTATGTGTTGGATTCATGCCCTTCATGCCCCCCTCCGCTCCCCCGAATAACAATAATAATAATTAAAAAAGAGAAAAAAAAAGAAAAAAAAAGGGGGGGGGTAGGCCCAAAATTAGAATCTTTCATAGGGCCCAAAATTCCTGGCGGCGCCCCTGCGTGTGTGTGTGTGTGTGTGTGTGTGTGTGTGTGTGTGTGTGTGTGTGTGTGTGTGTGTGTGTGTGTGTGTGTGTGTGTGTGTGTGTGTGTGTGTGTGTGTGTGTGTGTGTGACCAATCACTGAGAAACATTTGGTTGTTTGGTTTTTGTTTTGAACTTTGGCATGATCTAGTTCAGGGAGGGGAAAAACCCCTCTGAGCAAGTTACTTTACAGACCAATCAGCATCCTCTTCTTGCAGACCTCTGTTTCTTTAGAGAATGAGGAGGTGAAGACGTAGGCACAGACCACAGCTGCTTTCCCGCTTGACGGCACTTGACGAAAAACACACTGGTACCCTTTTTTTGTTACTTTTGCTGAAATATATATATAACTGTGTATCTTGTAACTGATTGCAGAAAATATGGGGAATGTCAAAATTATTGTTAGAGTTTAGAGTTCAGACATAATTACAGTTTATTGGGCTTAGCTGAAGTGAAAGAAAATCAGCTCGGCTATACAAGGTTTGCCAGAACTAGTGTTTAATAAGTTCTCATAAATTGGTTAAAATTAAAATTAAAATTTCAAATGGGGAAATAATTGTTTGTTTCAGTTTGTACAGGAGACAATGGCGTCAAAGCTAGAGGAGGATCTTACCTGTGCTTTGTGCTGTGACATCTACAAGGATCCAGTCATCATGACGTGTGCTCACAGTATGTGTAAGGCCTGTCTGCAGCAGTTCTGGCAGACCAAAGGATACAAAGAATGCCCCTACTGCAGGAGGAAATGTTCAAGATCAGCATACCCACCCAACATCGCGTTAAGGAACCTGTGTGAGACCTTCTTACAGGAGAGCTGTCAGAGAGCTTCAGCAGGGTCTGAGGTGCTTTGCAGTCTGCACGGTGAGAAACTCAAGCTCTTCTGTCTGGAGGATAAACAGCCTGTGTGCCTGGTGTGTCGAGACTCCAAAAAACACACTGGTCACAAGTTCCACCCAATAGATGAAGCAGCTCTTGATCGCAAGTATAAGTTATGTTATAACCTATATGCAAGAACATAAATGCGTATTGCAATTTCCAGTGCACAATGGGTTGGTATTTTTAACTGTACAAGTTAAGATTAACTTTTCCCTCAGACTGTGTGACTGTTTCCTGGAGTTTCAATATTTTAGCACAAGGTGGCAGTGTTGATTTGTCTACCCCATTGGCAGAGTTGACCATTACAATATTGTATTGGTGTGTGCAGTCTTAGCTGTCATGTCCTTACTTTAAAGTTTATGTACTGTACAAAGGCTACAGCAATGGTTTATAATGTGTGAAATTGAATTGTGATTGTGTAGAGCAGTGATTCTCAAACTTTTTCAGACCGAGGACCACTTTGTCCCCCCCAAATTGCTTAGGGACCACCTGTCAACTGAATTGGCAGTTGACGTGTACTATTTAACGCTGCTAATTTTAATGCGATTATTTACTTTTTAGTCACATTTACAAGCCTGTCTTATTGTGTTGAATATATGACTTCAGACATGTTTGGCTTTGTAATAATGTTACAAATATAGCCTTCTGCTGGAAAAGTAGAAATCCCCCCGCGGACCACCTGAGCTCTGCCCCGGACCACCAGTGGTCCCCGGACCACACTTTGAGAATCACTGGTGTAGAGTTACTATAGTTATTTAACCCCTGCATTATTCCTGTCCATTTAGGAGGAGCTGAAGACTGCACTAAAGAAGAAGCTGAAATCATTTCAAGAGGTGAAGCTCATCTGGGATGAAACAGCACAACACATCAAGGTGCATCATTGATTTTACAGTAACTACTCACACAACATTGCCAAAAAAACATCAACATTACAACATTAAAACATTACATTTTGGAACATGTCTGGTTGTTATTAGATTTTTTTCTTATATCTTGTTAGTGTTGAATGGTTTGTATACTGCCTTTCATATTGGTTGTTTTTAAGGACACACCTACTGAGTGGAACATTTTGGCTTCATCCAGATTCAGGTTCTCAACACAGAGTGGCAGATCAAACAAGAATTTGAGAAGCTTCACCAGTTTCTACGAGATGAAGAGGCAGCCAGGATAGCTGCACTGAGGGAGGAAGAGGAGCAGAAGAGTCAGATGATGAAGGAGAAGATTGAGAAGATGAGCAGAGAGATCTCATCTCTTTCAGTCACAATAAAAGCCATAGAGGAGGAGATAGAAGTTGATGACGTCACATTCCTGCAGGTAAGAAGGCAAGAAAATAAGTGTCTGCTACAAGAACACGGTGATTAATGAATCTGTGGTAAATATCATTGGCCTTCTTCTGGCTGTGGTATTTGTGATTGTTAAAAAATAAAAAAGATACATAAATTAAATGAAGTTAAAATATTTTTTATTTTTCTAAATTACATAATACAAAACATATATTTATTTACTAAACAATTGTTTTACTTTGCAGAACTTCAAGAGCACAGTGGAAAGGTGAGTGATGTGCCTCCTGTCTCTCTTCTCTGTGCTTTTGAAATAAAACCCACAGCAGCACTGACTCCTGAATGTTATTCCAGAGCCCAGGGCACACTACAGGATCCAGAGAGGCTTTCAGGAGCTCTGATCAATGAGGCAAAGCACCTGGGCAACCTGAAGTTCAGAGTCTGGGAGATGATGCAGGAGCTTGTGCAATACAGTGAGTACACACTACTACCCCTTACGAAAATGGACCATGGTTTTACTATGAGAACTGAACCATGTTTTTTAGTTACTCATAGTTGTCACGTTTTTTTGAGCATGGTTTGTGACTATGGTTTAACCATTGATTGACTATAGTTCAACCATGGTTTTACTATGATTCAACCATGGTTTGACTATGATTTGTCCATGGTTTAATTATGGATTTAACTATGGTTTAACTATGGATTTACCATAGTTTAACTATGCAAACATTAACCATGGTTTTACTATGACAACTAACCATGGTTAATAGTTATTCATTACATTACAGTGAGCTGATGCTTTTTTAATCCGAAGCGACTTACAGGCTACTGGTTACAGTCCCTGGATCAATGTTAGGTGCTTTGCTCAAGGGCACTTCAGCCATGGATGGAGGTCTACGGAATGGTGAGGTCAGGATTCAAACCTGCAATTCTTTGATCTAGAGCAGTGTTTCTCAACAGGGGTGCCGGGGCACCCTGGGGTGCGGCGGAAACGTGGCTGATAAATAAATTATGTAATATAATTACAGGGCTACTGCTATGACAGCTACTGTACTAGAACTATGATTGGTTGATAGGACTTGGAATCACCATGAAATGTGGTAGTAAAACCATGGTTTCTGCATTACAACCATGGTCGATTTTCGTATGATTAGAGTAATCATGACATACCATGGTAGAACCATGTTACTATAAAATCACAGTAATACCATAGTAAGCCATAGTACAATTATGGTAGGTTCAGAGTACTTAGAGTAATCATGACATACCATGGTAGAACCATTGTAATAATAGTACAGTAATATCATAATAAACCATGGTCCATTTTCATAAGACACACACACACACACACACACACACACACACACACACACACACACACACACACACACACACACACACACACACACACACACACACACACACACACACACACACACAATCAGTGTTGAGATCAGATGTGTGTTCTTCCTCTCTGCAGCTCCTGTCACTCTGGATCCCAACACTGCACACCCACAACTCATCCTGTCTGAGGATCTGACCAGTGTGAGATGTGGTGATGAGAGACAGCAGCTTCCTGATAATCCAGAGAGATTTGATGTGGATGTCAGTCTGCTGGGCTCTGAGGGCTTTAACTCAGGGGCACACTGCTGGGATGTGGAGGTTGGGGAGAATTGGATCCTGGGTGTGATGACAGAGTCTCTCCAGAGGAAGGGAAACATTGTCAATAATATGAGTGGCCAGTGGGTAGTGTGGTGTCATAATGGTAAATATGTAGCATGGTCTCCACCTCATGGGCATGAACTTACAGTGCAGCAGAGACCCCAGAGGATCAGAGTGCAGCTGGACTGGGACAGAGGAAAGCTGATATTCACTGACCCTGATAATAAGAGACACCTACACACCTTCACACACACTTTCACTGAGAGAGTGTTCCCATCCTTTGCGTTTCAACCAAACAACTCTTACAGGATCCTACCAGTGAAGTGTTGTCTGAATCCTCAAAGCTAGAGATCAATCAGCTTCTGTGTTACCATGGATGACTTAAACAGAACACTGATAGTAGAACACCTCTCTAACATCTATTAGTTGAGAGTTAATGTAATATAATATATGAAGACTAAACATAGGCCTAGTGATGAATTCCATTTAAATCAGAATTTCATTTGAGTGAAATGAAATCATGGGACAGTGGTCATAAAACCACAAGCGTCATCCTAACAAAGGGCTGGGGAGAAGGCCTGCGCCCACCCACTTGTCAAGCCCACCTAATCAGAAGGCTCTTTTTGATTTCCAAAAGTGTTTTTCAATAATATCAGTAAAGCCTTAATTAAAGGTAATTAAAGTGTGAGTGTTTTGTGCTGTGCATGTTACTGTAACTTGAAAGCACACAAACAGGTTTGCCATGCAATTCTGCCCAATCGCGTCTAAAGTACAATGTGGGTTGTGGCTTCTTTTTAAATGATGTAGGATACAATATATTAAGTTACTTTCTGGTATCAACTGCTCTTGTCATTTTTCTAACATGACAAATCCTTCCTTTTGTTAACCTGCATTTTTTTTTTTCAACAAAGATTATTTATTCCTCTAAAGTTCTGCTTATATCGAGCTTTGTGCCCATTTATTACAGTAGGCTACCACTTTCACAAGTCAATTCAAATGTCTTATAAGCTCATCTCTTTCTTCTTGTGCAAGCACACACATAATAATGACAATTTAATTTCTGTCACAACTTCAATTGAGGAAATAAATGATGAAGAAATCATCTTCTATTTCTTCTGTAGTTTTCAGATCATTTCTTAAAAACCAATAACAAGAAAAGCCAAAAGCTAACCAAAGTGCTCTTCATTGTTCTGCAGTGCTCTACAGTGTTCAGAGTTCTGTCATTCACTGCAGTCTCACACTCTTAATACAGCAGGCAAGATGAGATGTATCATTGTGTGTGTGTGTGTGTGTGTGTGTGTGTGTGTGTGTGCGTGCGTGCGTTCGAGCGTGCATGCCTGTCTGTGTGTTATATTTGACATCATGAGGTTCCACGATCTAAAGATGGTGTTTTAGTTCAAATGTGATGTCTTGTTATCACCCGGTGAGCAGACGGAACGTCTTCTGATTGGCTGAGCAGGTGTCCTTTATTCCCCAAGAGCAGGACACCTATGATGTCAAGCGGGCGTCTAAGTAGCTTCTTTTCTAACTTTCTGGCAAAGTGCCGTTACTAATTCTATCGCATCTGGTTGTCTAGTCAAGACCGCGTCGTTAGTTATATCGCATCTGGTTGTCTAGTCAAGACCCCGTTACTAGTTCTATCGCATCTGGTTGTCAAGTCAAAAACCCAGTCGTCAATTATATTGCATCCTTACATGCCTCCGATAGAGGCGCGCCGCACTAGATTAGGAAGTGGTGCCCATAGCAACGTACCAAGCGCAGCGGATAATCTACTTTCTCACGAAGCCTTAGTTCAACATATTAAGAAATTAATATTGAAATGCTGGTATCCGGGTGATAAACAGAATAGTGGCCTTCGAGGTGTCCCGATATCAACGCTGTTAGAACGCTCCGCCTCGTCCATTAGGCCTATTTCCCTTAATATCGGGACACCTCGAAGGCCGCTATTGCTAGGTTACTTATTGTGTGAGTAGAGAGCGCCTGTGTTGATTCAGTGTGATGTGTTGTTATTGTGTGAGTGTTGTGTTGAAGTGTATTCTTGTGTGATGAGTTTTATTGTGTGAACTGAAAGTGGCAGTGAGAGTGTGTTAGTGTGTGAGAGTGGCAGTGAGTGTGTGTTGAGGTTTATGTCAGTGTAATGTATTATTGTGTGAGTATAGAGCACCAGTGTTGATGCCAGTGTGATGAGTGTTATTGTGTGAGTAGAGAGTTGCCTGGTTACCAGCAGACCTAATCAAAGATTATTTTAATCCATAATGGACCGTCTCTGACCTAATCACAAGTGTCAGATCAGAACTAAAGGCAGTATAGGAGTTCCCAGGCTAAGTGCAGAGTGCTTGTCTTGAGGTGTATGTCAGTGCACTGTAAACCCCAACATGTTCCACAAACATTTTGTGGAAACTTATTCCCGTTGAAGTTTCAGTTTTATGACCAAATGTTTTACGTAAATACTACATACATTCATGCATATGAAGGACACAAAATCTTTAGGAAAATGATCAAAAACTTTGAAATGATTGAACAGATTAAAAACATTAATTCCATAATTAGATTTTTAGTTTTTAGCAGCCCAAGTCAAGTATGTAGTCCAAACTCTAAAATGCACAGAAACAATCGTTTACACAAAAGATTTGTGTTGAAAACTAAAACGTTTACGTAAGTCTCACATAAAATCAGACATGTTATGTGAAAACAAATGTTATGAGAAAAAATAAAATCTTGAATGTTTTAGTATCTGCTACTCAAAGATCTAACATGCTCCATTGACATAAATATTTCGAGAATGATGCAAAAATCAATGCAAGAATTAGTATTTCGCACAATTTTTAAGTACACAAGCACAGCATTTTTAGCTATATTGGCTCTAGGTTTTTGATTATTAAAAGTTTTATGTTTTCTCATTTAGAGCCAAAAAAAAAACTTGGTTGGTTTATTGATTGGTTGGTTTATACAAGTGCACTCTGTTTAAACCAAATAGAACATGAGCTTTAATTCCACAAACGTGAACAGTGCTTTATATCTTTTTTTTTTTTGTTCCATGTGGTTGGCAAACAATAGCAGTAGACAATAACACAACAATCATACAATGCACAACAATCTGTTCTAAAATGTAGACCCAGTCTATACAGTCAACAGTCAATACATTGCAAAGAATCAACCTCAACACATTAGACAATTCAGTCATTTATTTGTTGTCCATATCTGAATCTTTTATTAGGAGTTGGAGGCTGAAGGAGATCCATATAACTTACAATAACATTTCCCCCAAAATAGTGTCAGACTTCACAACACAGTCAGTTGTTTATCCTTTGAGCAGAGGTGATGGATCATAGAGTTCTTGTGGTCCCATATCGGCTGCCTGTGGAGCGTAAATAATAAGTTTAAGGCTTTCATGAGGACTTGTTGGATTAGGCCCCTACAGCATGATCACTGGGTTTGCTACACTGGTTTATACAGAAGTTCAATGTGCAATATGTCATCATGAAAATGCAACGCATCACTTGCAAATACACTGCAGATGTATGATACAAGAAAAAGATTTGTATGAAAGGCCTATAGTGTAGGCCCTACACAGTGCTAGCCTAACTAGCAGTAGCTAGCATTCTAAGATAAATTGCTAACATAACATACACATAGTGTAGCGTCAAGAGCCCCTAAGGTCACACACAGCAACATAGTAAACTACTATACATGCACACCAACACACTTTTATGGGTCTTTTCTTACCTTGAAGTGAGGTTGATAGACACATTTTTCCATGCCAAGTTGTCAGTTGTAGCAGAGAGTGTTTATGGGTAGTACGAGAGAGGAATCTCGCAACTTTTTCCGGGTGGTACTGTCCACTAAGTGGCGCTATCCAGACAGCGCAGAGGAGCGCCAAGGAGCGTAGAGGCTGTTGGTTCCCCATGGAGCTCAATCACGATGCTGCCATTGCTTTGGGAGAGAATTGGTGTCATCGTTTAATTTTAATTTTCCAAAAGGCAGGATAGATTATCCTTTCAAACAGCACTTAGTTTGAATGTTTATAATCGCTGGATCTTTGTAAAATACGTCTTTATTGTCAATATGACGTCACGAGTGGCTTCACACACTGTGTTTGGATTGGTCGGCCGGCTGCATTGCTGTGATCACGACGGCCGTAAAGCAATTTTGTTAGCAAGATGCTGGCGGAGCCTGACTCATAAATGCCAAAGCTGTTGGAAATCAGAAGGACAAAACTCCCAGGTTATTGTACATTTCATTGAAATCCACATTGGTTTCTCAGAACTTACAGTAATATTGTCAAGTTTCAGCCGACAGCGAGCACAATTGTCAGTTATTAGCGCCAGCCTTATGAGCTCTGCTGTCTCGACAGCGCTCCCTAGGTGAACTGCAGGCACGGGTTGGAGGGCGAGATTCAACACTGTATCAGAGAACGTCTAACCTATGAGAACGGTATCTCTCATTGGCTCCCATTATAGCCCCGTTGGCGAACGCAGCCAAGTAAAAGATCAATGGGAGCCTATTGGGCTAAATGGCTCAGCAGGGATTTGTGACGGTTCTGTTCTCTGGTTTGTAAAGATGTGTGCACATTCTGTACCTTATCATGGAAGTTGTATTAGAAGTGAAGTTAAAGGTTCCTGACATGCCTTTGTTCTCCCAAAGACGTGTTAGTTTTGTCCTGCAACACGCTAGCATTCGGCTAATACCTGCTGGCTGAGGAATCTCTGCGACTATTCACGACCAGAGCTGACGAGAGACGTACTCTGACTGATCCTCGCAGAGACATCTACGGTCACACACCTCAAAACCCCCCACCACCGTCCAACATGTTAATTGAAGGTGCCCAAATTCTGAAGGATGAGCGCAGTCATTTCCTTTACCCCATTTATACGTACCGCTTTTCCACCACCTGTCACGTGTTATGTCATTGCTATAGTTGAAATAAGGGTCATTTTCACGAATCTAACACTTGACAAGATGCAAACGTGTCGGCAAATGCTTTCACTTACTCCTATCTATCGAACGCGACTTCATTATTTCCAGGAGAAAAATTACACGGGCAGATACACAGGGGCACTGCCAGAAATGTTTGGCCCCATGAAAGATTTGAATTTTGGGCCCCCCTAAGGGCCCCTATCAGTGCTTGGGCCCCCTTAAGGGCCCCTATCATGGCTTGGGCCCTTAGAATCTGTACCCCCCCCCCCCCCCCCTAGCGGCCCCCATGCAGATACAACTATGAGAAGCGTACAGCCCCATTGGCACCCATTCATTATTTACTTGGCTGCGAGAACATAGCTGCAGTGCCACTCCTGGCCACCAGCCAGTGGCCATTCTCATAGACGTTCTCTGACTGTATGTAAACCCACTGTCAGAGATACTCTAGACAGAGATAAGTCATTTCAGTTCATTTCTGGTATCCACTTTCTGTAGGGTGAACGCCCCTTTAGGAGACCTTCGGTTAGGAGACCTTGGGAGTCCTCAGGTTGAGAATAAATGGAGTCCCCTTAGCACTGTAGATGGCGGTAGCGCACTTCTTGTGCAAACACCTTGTAGCAACCCAATGTAAGTAGGCTGCCGGATGTGAGTGCCCGGATATCCGCCAGAGTATTTGCATGTATTTGCATTCATTTCCACCATCAGGAATGCTTTGCGGTACCACAGCTACCCTATGTGAGTCGCGCTGTGTCGCCTGACGGTGATTGTGGCCTACCGTAACAACTCGGCCTCGGCCCCCGCCGCAAATATCCACCACACCACCACGGGTCCTCTGGTGTTGTGGCCGTTTTAGGATCTTTTTTTCATATCCAATACTTGCACATTAAGAGTGACAATTCCATCATGGATGTTTAAACGATATGTGCGAATGCAGTCATGTTGAATTTAGGGTGGCCAAACCATGCCATGTCATGAAGAATGTGCATCACATTAGGCCTATTTAAACAGCTCGTGTAAACAGTTATCCTGAGTGCCCGTGTCTTTTTGGAGATCGGAGGCTTGATGAGCAAAGAGAGGGAGAGAAATTAGTTGTGCGCGCCGCGCGCACACACATCTGCACAATATCCACCGCACACGAAGTTACTGGCTCCAATATTTCAGCGTCCCGTTTGATTCTGTAATCTACTGACACTTTTAGTCTAAGTTTAGTAGCACAATCAAATGAATAGGCGATGTCTAAATTATATAGGCTGCAGTCTCCAATGTGCCTAGTTTCACGTGTTGTTGGCATCACCAAATAATCGGCACAATATGCGGCATAACTTTTCGAGTGCTACATTTAGACCGGGTAAAGTATCGAGCATGGTCTGTCCCTTCAATAATATTAAGAGTGTCCTGTAACAACTCGGTCTCGGCCCCCGCCGCAAGTATCCTCCACCACGAAGGTCCTCTGATGTTGTGACCGTTTTAGGATATTTTCATATAATACAGAAATAAGAGCGTGCGCGCGCGCCTCTGACTGTATCTAGACACGGAGGGAAAATGGTTCCAATATTTATATTCAGCGCCCAGTTTAATTCTGCACTGACACTTTTAAATGTACATGGCACAATCAAATGAGTAGGCTATGTCTAAATGTACTAGGCAGGCTCTAGTCACCAATCTGGCTTTGTTGTTTCGGCATCACCAATAATAATGGCACAATATGCGGCATGGATCGCGTGTTGTTTTTGCACCACCAAATAGGCCTAATAACTACACAATATGCGGCATAGCCTAGGCCTAGCTGCTGTTTTCTAACTCAGAGAGAAGGCTATGCCCAGATATTCTTTTAACTTATAGGATATCCTGATGTTATGTTTCACTATAGTAAGGAATAAAACTCAGAAACTTCCCGAGTGCTAGCTACATTTAGACTGTAAACTCGTGACTTTAATGCCTTCCGAAACGGGCTATTCCAGTGTCTGTGACAGTGCATCTATTTTAGGCTATAGTCTTGTGCAAAACTTTTTATTTAACGTTGCGAATGGGCAGGATGATTTGCTTAGACACGCACGTGCTTCGGAGCAGCTAGAACTGTGCAAGGTGACTGCTGCAGTTTTCAGCTCAGTCCTCCTGGATAATAAAAACAAAATAATGCCGACGAGAAAGTAACGCCGTTATCTTTTGATGAATTCCCTTTGGGTGCCCGGTTGAGACAGTTTAATGTTCACACCCAAATCAATTCGCTTTTAAGTTATAATTTCATTTTTTTATTATTATTATTATTATTTTGATGTTATTGGTCACCGGGCCTAGCCTATTCTTCTGATTGGGAGATCAAGGAACTCTGGTGTCGCCAAAACGGCGATGTGCTGTGGGCTCTTTACGCACGACAACTCCCTTCCATCTTCAGTCAGACTCAAATCGGACCGAAATCAAGTAGCTGAGGTTAAACTGTCGTAAATACACGACCGAAATCGAGTAGCTGAGGTAAAATAGACGTAAATACTCGGGCGGATATCCGGGCACTCACATCCGGCAGCCTACTTACATTGGGTTGCTACACACCTCAAAAATAGAAGAAGAAGGAGGGGACAACGCCCCCTTAGGAGACCCAACTTGAGCACACACTTTTGCATTGGGTGGGCGGGTTTCGAAGCCTCTTTATTACTCCACCCTCTTTGCCCACTGTGGTTGTAGCAAAGAGGGTGGAGTAATAAAGAGGCTTCGAAACCCGCCCACCCAATGCAAAAGTGTGTGCTCAAGTTGGGTCTCCTAAGGGGGCGTTGTCCCCTCCTTCTTCTTCTATTTTTGAGGTGTTTGCACAAGAAATGCGCTACCGCCATCTACAGTGCTAAGGGGACTCCATTTATTCTCAACCTGAGGACTCCCAAGGTCTCCTAACCGAAGGTCTCCTAAAGGGGCGTTCACCCTACAGAAAGTGGATACCAGAAATGAACTGAAATGACTTATCTCTGTCTAGAGTATCTCTGGTTGTAGTTTGATGGTCACATGGTGTTGAGTAAATCTATCCCCCATTGACAGATTCACCATTTTTAGAGAAGTTTGTATTTTATGTTACATTTTAATAAAATAGGGTTATATGGTTCTGACATGAATGGGTCCTTCTGTACTTCTGGTAAACAATTAAAAAACAACTAAAACAACCAAACAAGTGAGTGCCGCAGTCTTAGGATTCGAACTCTCAACATCAAGATAAGGACCTGTCATTATGGCTACATGCAGAGGACTATCCCCTACACCACTCCTCAACTGGTAAGAGTTGTGCAAGTTTTGCATTTCTAGAAAGTTAGGCCTGTTTGTTAGAAAGTATTGGACTTACTCATAATTAACAGTCAAATGTGCTTCACACATACTTTCCACTTCAAATCCGGCCAACTGACATCATACCAAAACAGTAATGTTTGAATGTGATTTTTTTTTAACTAACATCCCTTGCTGGAAATTGAACTTTTAACCATGATGTTTCAAGGCCAACAGCTTAACAGCCCAAGCACAACAAGCTGACATCCATAGTCTCATACCGCAGATATAGTTCCAATTGGCATGATATAAAGAATTTGTAACTTTCACAGTTTCGCAATTAAACAATAAAAAATAAACAATAAATATCATCTTGAGTGTTTTTTTATTGGTAAAACAGGATTCAAACCTGCAATCCTCTGATCTTGTGGCCATTCCCCTATCCAGACCACAGCAGGTCAAACATTGTCTTGCTTTAACTAAGCATTTTTCTTTTGTAATTTCGCTCGAAATTAAATGTGAAAAATATTGCTAATTAAAGCTGGAGTCATGGGTCTGGTGGCCATCTACATTTTCATACCATGTTCCAGGAAGTATGAAAGTAGGTAAGGTTATCTCCATGTTGGGGATTGAACTTGCAACCTTTGGGGTTGAGGACCAGCTGTTTAACCACTACTCCATGGTCGCCTCAGCTGTTGTCGTGACTCAATGTCTAACCACTCATATGCCAGATAGAGTTCTAATTTACAAACTCAAAGACATTGTGTTAGGATGTCAGTTGTACTTAAAAAATGTTGAGAACATCTAAAATGGGTATGTCATCTGGACATTTTTGCAATATTGAGTACTACCGCATAAACTTTTCTAGTTCATAGTACTGTTGGGGAATACAGTGTGTGATGTGTTATTATCAGAGACACATCTTGTCACCAGGCACGGCAGGCCGCTGCTTTGGGCCCCCAAGACCCGGGATGATGAAAAAGAGCTCACACGTTGCTACAGTAGTGGCACATTTATTTCAAATGTTCACTCCTTTGACATTTCGCTTGAACCTAGATTCTCCTCTGGTTATAGACGGGGCCAGTGAGAGTATGTTGAGGTGTATGCTAGTGTGTATTGCTATTGTGTGAGTATACGGTCAGCGAGAGTGTGTTGGTGCCAGTGTAATGTGGTGTTATTGGGTGAGTCTAAGTGCTAGTGAGAGTGTGTAGTGTTGCGGTGTATGACAGTGTGATGCCTTGTTATTTTGAGAATTACTTTGAGAATGAGGAAGTTAAGGCTGGGGCACCTGAAGACGACGGCTACTTTCTCACTTGACGACACTTCATAAAACACTCTGGTATACTTTTTATGTCACTTTTGCTGAAACCGAAAAACGATAGCTTGTGACTGATTGTGGAAACGTTGGGGATGTCGAAATCATTGTATCTTTAGATTGAAGAAATAATTGCAGTTGATTGTTCTACCCAGCTGGAAGTGAAAGGAAATATACAGGATATAGGTACAACATATGCCAAAACAAGTGTTTCATGAGTACTCGCAAATTGGTTTAAATTAAAATAGGGAAATCATTTTTTGTTTCAGTTTTTACAGGAGACAATGACATCAAAGCTAGAAGAGGACCTCACCTGTGCTTTGTGCTGTGACATCTACAAGGATCCTGTCATAATGACGTGTGCTCATAGTGTGTGTAAGGCCTGTCTGCATCAGTTCTGGCAGAGCAAAGGATCCAGAAAATGCCCCTACTGCAGGAGGAAATGCTCAAGATCAGCATACCCACCCAACATTGCGTTAAGGAACCTGTGTGAGACCTTCTTACAGGAGAGCAGTCAGTGTGCAGGAACACACACACACACACGCATACAAACACACACACACACACACATACGCACACACACACACGCACACACACACACACACGCACACACACATGCACACACACATACTCATGTGAGGGGAGTAATGTGAGCAGGTTCAGAATTGCAGGCCTATTTTTAGCCCAGGCCACATTCACCCCAGCCTCAGCCCTGGGTAGTCGTGAGTTATACAGCTTATTTATTTTCATTGTGCTTGCTTAGTATTTATATTTACATGCTATACAACTCTACAACCTGCAGCCTTGGTTGTCCTAAACACCTAGAAATGGAGTGTACACAGTGCAGGACATAATTAGTGAGCTGCGACTTTCACAGCTATTCCAGAAAGTTACTGGAGCAACGTATGTGGACACAACATGTTTACAGCACATCTCCTGGGGCATAGTTTATTCCACTGACCAGAAACTGCAACCGTCTACCGAGGTTCTGGAAGTGAATGTACAATAGATTGGGCTAAAAGTAGAAAATGGCTTCAAAATCAGAAGATGATTACTGCTGTCCTGTGTGCTGTGATATTTACACAGATCCTGTTATCACATCATGCAGTCACAGTGTATGTAAGGCCTGTCTGCAGCAGTTCTGGAAGAGCAAAGGATACAGAGAATGTCCAGTCTGCCGAAGAAAACTGTCCAAAGATGCAGCTCTTAACTTAGCTTTGAGAAATGTGTGTGAGGCATTCCTAAAGGAGAGGAGTCAGAGAGCTTCAGCAGGGTCTGAGGTGCTCTGCAGTCTGCACAGTGAGAAACTCAAGCTCTTCTGTCTGGAGGATAAACAGCCTGTGTGTCTGGTGTGTCGAGACTCCAAAAAACACACTGGTCACAAGTTCCACCCAATAGATGAAGCAGCACTTGATCGCAAGGTAAATGTCCTGATATGTGAACATATAAGCAGAGAATTGTTAGGTACAGTATATTGCTATTTAACACAATAACTTCTTTACCGTGGACTACAAGTTAAGATGAACTTTGTCCTTAGCCAAGCTGTATGATTATTGTCTGTAGGCATGGGCGTAATTTTAGGGGGGATGGTGGGGAAATGTCCATACCGCTTTTGAGATAAACCTAGCTTTTCCACCACTTATTCCACAAATATAATGCAAAAACAGCATATCCGGACAATTTGCCATTGAAATGTCCCCATCACTTTTCGAGCCAAACCTACACCTTTGCCTGTAGGCATTATGTAGCACAAGAGCAGGGGTGGGGAACCGTTTTCATTCAAGGCCCACTTCAAAATGTAGAAAGTCCTCCAAGGGCTGTACTAGAACACAACACACAGGATTTCCCGCAGCACTTTAGGCTTATATTAATAATAATAATAATAATAATAATAATTGTATTTGTATAGCACTGTATCATACAAGGGATGTAACTCAAAGTGCTTAACAAATGAGAAAAAAAGAACATAGGCTAATTGTTAGAGATGGATTTAAAAGGAGAGGAAGAGAGGAGAGGCAGAGATAGCAGGAAGGCAGAGGAAGAAGAGATAGAAAGAGATCGTAGAGTCATAGGGTCAACGTAGGTTAGGACCGGGATTCTTAGAAGGTGGCCACCTTTACAACACGCCACCTTCACTAGGTCTCCTGAAAATATAAATTTGGCTAAATGTAATTTCTAAGATTTCTTTATCTTATATATCATGTGAAACTGCATAATATTAAAATGATTTCGGGTGGCAGATGAGACAGCCTCAAGGGTCGTATACAGCTCCCAAGACATACGTTCAATACCCCTGCAATAGATGTTAATTTGACACTCACTACTAGTCGCTGCCAGGCCGATGGCAGTGTTGATTTCACTCTGAAAGCCATCTATCTGGACACTCTCAAGACTGTGTGTGCGTGTGCGTGTGTGTGTGTGTGTGCGTGTGTGTGTGTGTGTGTGTGTGTGTGTGTGTGTGTGTGTGTGTGTGTGTGTGTGTGTGTGTGTGTGTCTGTGTGTGTGTGTGTGTGTGTGTGTGTGTGTGTGTGTGTGTGTGTGTACAATGTCTACAATTTGTGTGCAATATTAATGAAAATGACTAAACCCATGTTTGTGGCCATTGTATTCTGGTCCATTCTAGGAGGAGCTGAAGACTGCACTGCAGCCACTACAGAAGAAGCTGAAATCACTTGAAGAGGTGAAGCTCATCTGTGATAAAACGGCTCAACACATCAAGGTGTGAAACTCATTATTCTATTTTTTAATTGTTTAATTGTTTCACATTAGATTAAAGGAGAGCCATGTCATGTTGGAGTTGAATGGTGTGTATTCTACCTTACCAGTGAGCTTAGCTAATGACACACCAACTGAATGTAACACAAACAACATTGGCCTCCTCCAGACTCAGGTTCTCAACACAGAGAAGCAGATCAAGCAGGAGTTTGAGAAGCTTCACCAGTTTCTACGAGATGAAGAGGCAGCCAGGATAGCTGCACTGAAGGAGGAAGAGGAGCAGAAGAGTCAAATGATGAAGGAGAAGATTGAGAAGATGAGCAGAGAGATCTCATCTCTTTCAGACACAATCAGAGCCATAGAGGAGGAGATGGAAGCTGATGATGTCACATTCCTGCAGGTATGAACTTATAAGGGGAGAAATCAGAAGAATATCAGACACACACACACACACGCACGCGCGCGCACACACGCACACACACGCACACACACACTGTATATAGTGTGTGTACTAACTAAATCTCAAAATACATCATAACTGCAAACAACTGTTCTACTTTGCAGAACTACAAGAACACAGTGGAAAGGTGAGTGATGTGAATCATACCTCTGTCTTGTCTGTGGTTCTGAACCCGAACCCACAGCAGCACTGACTCCTGAATGTTACTATTCCAGAGCCCAGTGCACACTGCAGGATCCAGAGAGGCTTTCAGGAGCTCTGATCAATGTGGCAAAGCACCTGGGCAACCTGAAGTTCAGAGTCTGGGAGAAGATGCAGGAGATTGTTCAATACAGTGAGTACACATGCGCGCGCCGCAACCCATCAGCACACCATTCATTGTTCAGCTGGAGATTGTGATTCACATCCTAAACACATCACAACTCTTTTTTTATCTCATGTGTGTGTCCATCCTCTCTGCAGCTCCTGTCATTCTGGATCCCAACACTGCACACCCACGACTCAT
Source organism: Engraulis encrasicolus (assembly GCF_034702125.1). NCBI lineage: Eukaryota > Metazoa > Chordata > Actinopteri > Clupeiformes > Engraulidae > Engraulis > Engraulis encrasicolus. The sequence continues at coordinate 13,056 of NW_026945535.1, read as the reverse complement.
CATGTCTGAAGATCTGACCAGTGTGAGATGTGGTGATGAGAGACAGCAGCTTCCTGATAATCCAGAGAGATTTGATGAGTACCTCAGTTTGCTGGGCTTTGAGGGCTTTAACTCAGGGACACACTGCTGGGATGTGGAGGTTGGCGAGAGTAATGATTGGGGCATGGGTGTGATGACAGAGTCTCTCCAGAGGAAAGGAGACATCACCCGTTTGAGTGGCCAGTGGCTAGTGTGGTGTAATGATGGTGAATATTTGGCATGGTCTCCACCTCATGAGCATGACCTCACAGTGCAGCAGAGACCCCAGAGGATCAGAGTGCAGCTGGACCGGGACAGAGGAAAGCTGACGTTCACTGACCCTGCCCTCTATACACACCTACACACCTTCACACACACTCTCACTGAGAGAGTATTTCCATACTTTGCTTTAAAGGCAAACAACACTTACAGGATCCTACCAGTGAAATGTTGTGTAAGTCTGACTCCTCACAGTTAAAGTTCAATCAGCCTTCATGTTACCATGGATGCCTGAAACAGAGAACACTGATTGGCTAGATTGTAGAAAACATCTAGTTAAGAGGAAATGTCCTGTTTTCTGTAAGGTTTTTGTGTTTTTTGTCTTGTGAAAGTGAATGTTTTTTTTAGCCTGCCCTCTTCATCAGAATCAAGCTTGAAAACACGTCACTCGAAAACATGTGAAAACACATGTGGGGATTAAAAGCAGGGCTGGTCTGGGACTGAAAAATGCCCCAGGCATTTTTTGGCATAGGTCGGCCCCTAACACAGGCTCAGGCCACTTGAATACTATATCTTAAATGGCGTAATCCACCAATTATGGCTCTAAATTGTGGGCCAATCCTCAGGAAAACAACAACAGCAATATCGGCCCCTGAGGACTGTCGGCCCACCAGGAAAATGCCCTGTATGCCAGATTACCAATCCACACTGTAAAAAATGCCTGTTGAAATTACGGCAAAAATCTGTCAAATTGCAACAGTCAGTGACCGTAAAATGTAAAACAGTTTATCTCTGTACTAAATATGGCAAGCCACTATTTAGTCAAAAAGCGGTACATAACTTTATTTTTGACAGGTGTCATATGTAGAAAATACTGGACTGTTCTCTGTAAACAAAGATATTGGAAAATACCGTTAAGTGAGATGAAGTAGTCAAGAAACGGTACATAACTTTATTTTTCACTGGTGTCAATATGTAGAAAATACTGAACTGTTCACTGAAAAGAAAATATTGGAAAATACCGTTAAGTGAAGATGAAGTAGTCAAGAAACGGTACATGACTTTATTTTTCACTGGTGTACACATATGTACACAGCAAATTTGCCAGAGTTCGATTGATCAGAGTTAGACTGGTGTTCAGCCAAAATCTAAACATCAAGAGTTGCAGCAACACTACAGAGTGTTATTTGACTCCTCTGGATCCGAGTTGTTGAGCTAAGAGAGCTAGAGAGTTAATGTTTAACTCCCTTGAGAGTTATGAAAAACATGCCTCCCCAATTTTCAAATGTTTTGGCAACATGAGCAGCCATTTTTGTTGAGTCCCCTATAAGTGAACCAAACTCAATCCTCTGTTAGTGAACCAAATTGTGAACCAACAGACAAAGAACTCTGTTCTGCTTTTCTTCACATTGTGTATACTACAAAAAGTAGGTGCTCTTTCTGGTCGTGTTAGGCTTTTTGTCCTCTTTAATCCAATAGATCTCTTGTGATTGCACTTGTTCCAGGTGTAACTTGTCAAACCACTGATAGGCTGGTTGTAACAGGCAGAGTTTGATGTCAACACGCTATTTGATTAGTAGCCATCAATGAGTATTAACCTAGAGTACAACCCTTTGCATGCAGGGCCGCGTTAAACCTGACCGGGGCCTGGTGCAGACGCAATCCGGGGCCCCTACACCACATTATAATAAGCCATAGCCTATTTAAAACGCATGAAACAACCCAGGCTACACGTTCTACTCAACACAAAAAAGGGTGCGCGGAACCCCCTGCTGAGTTCACCAGTCGCAACCAGCTGACTGGGAGGAGATTCTGTGCACTACCGTTTAGCAGAGTAAACGTCGGCTCAGCTAGAACTACCAAACAGAAGCACAACCAAAAGTCTCTTATTTTTGCTACGTTGCTGCCAACCAATTTGTCGAATCGAAACCGTCGTGGGAAACACGTGTTAATTAATGTAACTTCCAATGGCCTTGGAAAGACTGGCTGTCTGTCAAAGGAAAGTAGCCTACTCAGCTGTCGCTTGACGCGAGGAAGGGGAATCCCCTTAGCAGCGAACCACAGCAAAGTGAAGCTGTCACGAAATCCCCTCAAAATGTACCATATAGGCTACCAATTAAGAAGTCAGCGGTTTTCATCTAGATGGTGCATTACAATGCAATAGTGTGCAATCATTACAGTAGATTACGGTGCAAACTCGTAGGCCAAATGTTTAGATGTGGATGTGGATGTGGATGTATCACTCAAGTTTTTTTTCCTCCCAGATAAGAGCCACTTGCTAACTGAACAATCCGCGAGTGGTACCCAGGCATGTTTTAACTGAACACAAAGCCGAACGCAAAGATATATACGCTGACAGAGCATCGACATTAGACCTATTGCAGTGCTTTAGGGAAATGGCATAACATTGCTTTAGGAAAATGCGACTACCCTATATCATTTTAGTGTTTGCTAGATTGGCTTGCCCTGTTGTTGTCAGACTGTCAAAACTTTGAGTGCTGGTTGGTGCACTTGCTGCGTATTATTGTGAACACTTTTTAAAAAACACCTCAGAAGTGGTTCTCGCTGCGCCATGCAAGACTTTTGTTTCGCGAATGCAGTTGGGTGCGTGATTTATTTCCCCATGTTTTAACAATAGAATAAGATAAAGTTAGGTTGGTGTGCTGTGCTCTGTTTGCTTAGCTTAGGCCTACATGATTGCACAAGTCCATGATCGCTATGCAACAATTATTACAAAAAGCGATTATAACACTGACATTACAAACATGGATAATGTTGCCAACCTTCTCTTCAATGCGTTAATCCATGCCGGGCTGAAGTTTATCCGTACAATCTGAAGCAAGTGCTGACGCCGAGTTTCTCACATCTTTTTTAGACAATAGCCCATCATCAAACTATAAAATTATTGACCACCGTTTTCACTGGTGGCACACAACCAGAAGCATCTGACTGAAATGATAAGTTCCGACCTCCGATTCCTGCGTGCATGCAGAGGCGATTCTAGGCTCAGTAGGGGGGCCAAGCGAAAATTAAAAAGAAAGAACACTTGTAACAAATCGCCACTACTGTTCCCCAGCTACAGTCTTGGGGGGCCCAAGCTGCCTGTCTAGCCTGGTGACAAGATATGCATATGCGCCTCTGCTTGCCTACGGATGGCGAAATGCGTCAAAAGTACAATTGATTGTCTCAAAATATCGTTTCATATTTTCCAATCTCTCTGATCTCACGACGTCCAGGGCCCCCTCTAGTGGCGGGGCCCGGTGCTGCAGCACCGGTTGCACCATAGGATAACGCGGCCCTGTTTGCATGTGTTGTAGTTCATCCTGCGAAAAATTCTCCACCGCAATAATTTTTTCCTTTATTGGACTTTGAGGCTTTGCCATCAGATTTTTGGTTTGAGAGGCAAACTGACACAGTAAACCTTTTCAAAATTCAGAATATCCTTCTTTACATTCCTCCTACCCAACAGAAAGCAATGGTGGTTATAATGAATTGAACATTAATTACTCCACAGAAAACATATTGCCTGTCTGCTTGGCTCCAGGTGCCTCCACGTTGTAGATTTGACAACAATGAAGCTGGCAACTGAATAAACTGTGCAACAGTTAAGGACTGCAAATGGCAACAGTTAACAGCCTACAGTTTAGCCTCATTTAATGTGTAAAATATACCTTTAGGCTAGTATAATCTGAAAAAGTCTACCTGGGACAGTAATCCCTTGAGCTCTTAGAAGTAGCCCAGTCTATTTGAAACTGTCATTCTACCCCATCCAAATCAATCAATCAATTCCTGACCTCACCTGAGTGCTAAGGGCTGTCATGCAATGATTAACTTACTGCCTGCACCTGCCAAATGCTTCATCACTCGGGTCACATGGTTCACTTGAACATGTATTTAAACAGGGACTGTTGCATTGTACTGCTCACTGGTTGCTAGCTAGCTAGCTGGCTGGCTGGCTGTAAGGCCGGCTGGCCGGCTGCTGGCCTGCCCTCACCTGGCCGGCCCGGCAAGCAGGTCACGTTGTAAGGGTGGCTGCATGGTGGCTTGCTAACTAGCTTGTTTGCTAGCTTGCTTGCCCCGCTAGCTTTGGCCTTCATTTTCCTTAAGGTTATTTTCAGGCCTTTTTTAAAAAAAGAATGGATTTGCATACCCTTCTGATGATACTAGACTGGTCCACCTGCCTGCACTAGACAATCTGGCAATTGGGCATTTATTTAGGTATCTAATTAAGTTGATGTTTATTGGACTCCAATGAGTAGAATCAGTCTAATCAGTTGTCTGTGATTGCAACTCTATAATTGGACTCACCTGAGTATAATCAGTCCAATCAGTTGTCTGATTGTAACTCTATAATTGAACTCACCTGAATATAATCTGTCCAATCTGTTTTGGCAACCACTGCTGCCATAATTTTACCGTAAAATGTAAAAAAAACCAATACCGTTATTTATTTAACGGTAGGCTTTGGCAACCACTGCTGCCATAATCTTACCGTAAAATGTAAAAAGGAAATATACCGTTATTTGTTTAAAGTGGTAGTTCGCTATTTTAGACATTAAGCCCTGTTTGTGTGACTTCTGGGGTGAAGTAGAGATGTTCTCATCACAATTTTGACATTTGGTGCTGAACGGAGCATTTGGGTATCCAAGACTGCAGCCCCCCCACCTTTACATTGACTCCAATAGAGCACTCAAGCAATCGATTATAAAATGGCATTAAACTTTTGTTTGAGAAGACATGGAACTCACCGTGTGGTCAGTGGTAGACAGCGATAAATTGACCCGCAAATTGCAGCGAAATATGCCTTCTAACTGTTGTTTAGCATTTGGCGGACCTATTTTTCCCCAGACGCCGTGGAATAGCAGTAGACATCCAGCCAGTAGGTAGCGATAGTGTGTTGTTTATGTAGACATCAAGGAGCGAGGTAGAACGGCTATCTTTGAGCGGGACTGGCTACAAAAACTACAGATTGCATACAAACCATAGATAGTAACGTAAACAAACGCACCCCCATTTCCGGTCGCGCGGAGTAATACTAGTCAAACCAATACAATCAATGAAGACGGACAATAATGATAATATCTTCTCTGGAAGCGCATTTCGCAGTGATTTTCGAGCCAACGTATCGCTTCCCACCCCTGACCACTCGGTAAGTTTCATGTCTCTGCAAACGAAAGTTTAATGCCATTTTATGATCGATTGCTTGAGTGCTTCATTGGAGTCAATGTAAAGGGGGGGGGGCTGCAGTCTTGAATACCCAAATGCTCCGTTCAGCACCAAATGTCAAAATTGTGATGAGAACATCTCTACTTCACCCCAGAAGTCACACAAACAGGGCTTAATGTCTAAAATAGCGAACTACCACTTTAAAGGTAGACTTTGGCAACCACTGCTGCCAGCAATTTTACCGTAAAAACAACAGTTTTTTTTTTACTGTGCAGGCCTGATTAAAAGTATAAAACAGGATATAGTGTGCAGACATACTAGGCCTACTTGAGTTTAGATTTGTATGTTTGTTCACCACCTACTTTTCAACCTCTTCACTTTATGTCTCAAAGACGTCTAGACGCGCTCTGCCTAAGAATTCACTGAAGAGAAATTCACATCCTTCATTTTTCAAAAAGTCACATGAATCCCATTGGCATTCAACTGTTTTCTTTGGCCATAAATCTACATTACAAACCTGTCCGATATGTTTTTCTTTACCCCTGCAGATGGTCATCCTAAACATCCCACTATCTGGCAACCCTGGTGTTGAATTGACTTGTGCCCAAATGCCTGTATGCAAGCCAGCTTGTAATGTCATTATTTTATTGCAAAGCAAGTGTAAATTTAAATTGATGTGTGATGTGTGTGAAAAGATTGGCAGATTTTGCTTTTGTTGTTTGTTTGTTTTTTTTGCACCAGAGCCTTTTTGTACAAGAAAATCGGTTTAATTTGGGAAATCTGTGTCTCTGCTTAAACCGATGTGTTATCTTATCACAATGCCTTGTATGTGACAATGTGGACTTTGTCATCTGCAACATGGAAGACTTGAAGTGATTAGCATTAAAGTGATCAAGAAAAACTCTCAGAGTCCTTGTCCTCAATGTGGCCTATGCTGAATGGACTCAAAGAAAGCAGACCTCTGCCAAGGAAGCTCTTTGTTAGAACATTTGACTATGTTACACCGTTTTTTCAAGTCTTTCTGCATTGTTATTTTTTTTTGTCAGAAACTGAAATGTGAAGATTCGCCCTTTTTCAATTCCTGGATCCGGATCACCACCAAAATGTAATCACTTGTTCCTTTAGTCATTTCCATCAACAAAATTGTTGATTACTTTTTTTTAGTTAGCCTGCTACAGACAGACAAAGAGACAGACAAACCAACCAACCGAAAACATAACCTCTTTGGCGGAGTCCGTGAACTCATTTAATCAGAACATTACTGTATAATGGTTTGGCTGTGTATGTCTCTGTATGATACTTTGAAACATTTCCTTTGATGGGTGTCAAAGAGGATATACCTCTGTCACTGACGTACGTGATGGTGCTTGTTGGCTTCATTAACTCACTTGCTGAGTTTAGGCCCATTGTGAAAAGGCTGCTCTATTATAGATGAGATCATGATCCCGATTATTTTGATCAGTATTCAAATCTCAATTATTGAAATGGCTATTAATAAAATTCAACATGAATTTCATGCAGGACAATCATAATTTCATCTCTTAAAACTTTAAGTGAAGCCTAAATTAGGCCTATACATTTGACAGACTAATTTCATCCAAAGAGACTTACTGTAGACTACAATTGAAGATTCATAGCACATAGCCTACTTGTTGATGCAAAGTGCACAAGATAGCCTATACAGAACAACAGGTGCAAATGCAAAGTGGGGTTAGTCTTTTTTATAAGCCTATAGGTCTAAGTAGAGTAGGCCTAGCACCCACAGCCACACCCACATACCCAATGCACAACATGGCTTAGAGTCTACCCCAGGAGTGTCCCAAGAACCATGCTAAGTAGTAAAGGTTAGGTCCATTCATGTCCTCTGGGAATTGTGGTAAATAGCCTACCAAACGGCAACATGGAAAGCACACATGAACGAGTAGTAGGCTATACGTTGCCGTCTAGACTTGATAATAGCCTCTTTAGGCTATCTCTCTCTCTCTCTCTCTCTCTCTCTCTCTCTCTCTCTCTCTCTCTCTCTCTCTCTCTCTCTCTCTCTCTCTCTCTCTCTGAGTGGACGTGGGTGTAAGAACAGGATGGGGGTGCGTTTACTGTGACATTTACTGTGACATTTCAGATGGAATGTCATGTTTGTTTTAGGATAATGTGTGCGCTTCAGGCTGAATCAAAATGAACGAATGAGTGACACCCACTCAGGTCTTGGGGGCAGGTAATAGGGGCGTAGCGCGGACTGTACCTGTCCTGAACATACCTGTATGGGCGAGGCTAGCAAGGCGGCGGCTAGAGTTAAATGCTCCAGGGTTCAGACACGTCATCAGCTACCGTCGGAGCAGAAAGCAATCGACGTGAGTGGGTGCTGAACTGAAGGTGGTTTGTGCACACTACAGGAAAGCTGCTTCAGAAACTTGGAAATAAGCGCGTCGTGTGCGCCTTGTGTAGAAGAGGCTTCGATTAACCCAAGGTTGTTGAAGGGAAAAATAGAAACTAAAGAGCTACAGAAAATGGCATCAAAATCTGAAGACCAGACAGCACTGGATCGTAAGGTAGGCTTCAGTATTTTGATGAACTGAAGACTTAGCAAGCCCAACCAATAGGTTGGACATTATTTATTTTACGCACGAGTGAACTTTTATGCAGTGTGTAGCTTGCTGTAACTTTCTTTGACTTAAAGGGACAGTTTGGTCAATTTCAACATGCAGTTGCAATGCTCACACTACCCTGGACTTGTCAGTGCCTGAGATTTTTTTTTCTTCTTCTTCAGCCGTTTCCGAGATCCTGGTCATTGTAATGGGGGCAGCTCTTTGTTTACATTTCAAAAAAACATTTTTATTTATTCCCAAAAACATCCAAAAGGTTATAAAACATCAGCAGACAACTAGCAAACAGCAGTACCTTTTGGGAAAATATTTGGAATTGGCCTATGTTTCATTTTTTAAAAATGTAAACAAACGCTGCCCCCATTAGAATTGCTCATATCTCGGAAAGGGCTGAGCCAAAAAATGTGGCATCACCAGGTACTGACAAGTCAAGGGTAGCGTGAGCAATACAACTGCATGTTGAAATTGACCAAACTGTCCCTTTAAGAATTAGTTGACAGCCTTGTGGATGCGTATTGTGTGCAAGACAGAAACAGTAGGTAACACCATCTCTATAAACAAACCATTGGTACCTGTTCATTCTAGGAGGAGCTGAAGACTGCATTGCAGCCGCTTCACAAGAAGCTGAAATCGTTTAAAAAGGTGAAGAAGATCTGTGATAAAACAGCACAACACATCAAGGTGAGAAACATTATTGCACTTAACAGTCATTTTATATGGCATTGCATTGGCCAGTCTGACAAAAAAAAATCCTGTGTTTGAGGAAACAAGCATATTACCTTCAACAAGAAAACTTTGATGGGATGTTTAAAATGAAGCTCGGCAATGGTGCAGCCACATAATCTTAAACTTGATTAGCCTATTGGCAGTGGTGGTAGATAATGCATGTACTGAATGTAACAATAACATTAAATTGCCGTCACTCAGAGTCAGGTTCTCCAAACAGAGGGACAGATCAAGCAGGAGTTTGAGAAGCTTCACCAGTTTCTACGAGATGAAGAGGCAGCCAGGATAGCTGCACTGAAGGAGGAAGAGGAGCAGAAGAGTCAGATGATGAAGGAGAAGATTGAGAAGATGAGCGGAGAGATATCATCTCTCTCAGATACAATCAAAGCCATAGAGGAGGAGATGGAAGCTGATGATGCCACATTCCTGCAGGTGAGATTGAGAGCTAGTGTGACTTAAAGGAGCACTGTTTCATGAATGAAAAATGCGATTTTCCCAGTCATAATGAATACTTAGAATCTGATGGTGGTGGTAAGTATTCATGAAAATGTAACATTTGTGAATGGTCAGCATAAATTCTGGAAAGAAACTGCTAAAATATGACACAGTGTAAAGTCTGCACCATAGGCTCCATTTCAAGCTTTAACTCCACTCCTTTCCTGTTGCCTGTGGCCTTGTGATGCATTTCTCTGTGTCATTGACGATCATGGTCTATTTAATATCTTCCACAACCGCAATTGGAAGGTGATTAGGCTCATTTGCAGTCAGGATGTTCTAGGGAAAAGCCCCCTAAAAGTTGCTCAGCCTAGGTTGACGGTGGGNAAGCTTAATAGTTTTCTTCATGGACGTAGCACAACCCCTAAGGAATTTTGAGTTTCAACCGCGGGGAATGAGGAAGCATGTGTTAGGCAGGTGTGGCTAATGGTTAGGGAGGTGGTCGTAAGATCAGAGGGTTGCAGGTTTAGATCACACCCTTACCTCTCCTTATCCACCCATGGCTGAAGAGCCCCTGAGGAAGGCATTTAACTCCACATTGCTCCAGGGGCAAATACCTGTAAGTCGCCTTGGATAAAAGAATCAGTGTGTTAGCTAAATTTAATGTAATGTTTTGTCATTCACCATGGCTCTTGTCTGTTTGTCTATCAGTACTCTCTTACTCTTACTGCACTTTGTGTGTGGGGGTGTATTTATTGTACATGTCTGTATCAATATGTTAATGTTTTTGTGTGTGTGTGTGTGTGCTGTTAGTGAAGGTGTCAGAGACATGTGTGTGTGTGTGTGTGTGTGTGTTTGTGTGTGTGTGTGTGTGTGTATGTGTGTGTGTGTGTGTATGTGTGTATGTGTGTATGTGTGTTTGTTTGTTTGTTGTGAATGTCTCATGTTTAATTTAACTGCACATTGGAGACTAATTGAACGCAATCGACCCAATTTCAAACTTCTGTGCTAACCTTGTTACATAGATTTTTGACAAGGTACACTTTGGCTTGATTGTAATGTAATTCCATTTATATGGAGTTGCTCATAGCGCTCTACAATCACATCAGTCTCCTACTCTGAAACCACTGTTATGGACGAAATTGTGATCAAATCAATTACAGTATTCTAGGTATTGGTTTCTTAAAATTGTGTCCTCCTTGTATTCTTGTAATTGTATCCTATTTTCACTCAACAAATGCAAACACCTCTATTAACACATATACTTGTTCTTTTTAATTTGCAGAACTACAAGAGCACTGTGGAAAGGTGAGTGATGTGCCGCCTGTCTGTCTCTCTCTGTCTGTCTGTCTGTCTGTCTGTCTGTCTCTCTCTCTCTCTCTCTCTCTCTCTCTGGAATTTCTGAATCCAAACCCACAGCAGCACTGACTCCTGAATATTTTTCCAGAGCCCACACTGCTGGCACACTGCAGGATCCAGAGAAGCTTCCAGAAGGAGCTCTGATCAATGTGGCAAAGCACCTGGGCAACCTGAAGTTCAGAGTCTGGGAGAAGATGCAGGAGATTGTTCAATACAGTGAGTAGGACAATGCCCCTGTCCACACATGCGTATATGCACACCACAACTACGACTACTGCTACTATTACAGTTAATATTACTGTATACTGCTACTAGTCAATCTTTAGCTCTGCGACGCAGGCACACCTCTCATTGTTCATGCTGTCAAAGCACCTCTTGGGAGGTGAAAGAGTCATGACTTACAGTATGAGTTTGATTCACTCTGTAATTGACCAGATCCATATTTCGCTATTTTGGCGAGTGTAACTAAAGTAATGCAAAAGTAGTGTAATGCCTTACCGTAGTCACATTGTAATGTAACGGACTACTTTGAAAACACGGTAACAACGTCGTCAGTAATGCATTGCAGCTTTTGAGTAACTTGTCCAACACTGCTTCCTCTCCGCAGCTCCCGTCACTCTGGATCCCAACACTGCTTACTCGGTGCTCGCCCTGTCTGAGGATCTGACCAGTGTGACATGGGGTAGTGAGATCCAGCCGCTTCCTGATAACCCGGAGAGGTTTGACGGGTGCGGCATTTTGCTGGGCTCTGAGGGCTTCAACTCAGGGTCACAGTGCTGGGATGTGGAGATTGGGGAGAGTAAAGACTGGGCCCTGGGTGTGATGAGTGAGTCTGTCCAGAGGAAGGGCGACGTTGGCGATGCGAGAGGTCAGTGGGGAGTGGGGTGTAATGATGTCTACATGGCATGCGCTCCGCCGGAAGAGACCAAGCTCACGGTGGAGCAGAAGCCCAAGAAGATCAGGGTGCAGCTGGACTGGGACGGAGGAAAGCTGTCATTCTCCGACCCAGATAATGGCGCACACCTGCACACTTTCACTCACACCTTCACCGAGAGAGTGTTTCCATACTTTGTGTTCTTAGATGACTCCTCTTACAAGATCCTACCAATGAAATGTAGTACTAGTCTGAATCCTCAAAGTTAGAGATTAATCAGTCACTGTGTTACCAAAGAACATGGAACACTGAATGTAGAAACGGGTATCCTAGTTAAGAGTCATCGGCATGACTTTAAGACTATAAAAGTCTGCTTGTAATGATATACCCCTGAGAAATGTATCATTTGGGGTGATGATATGTTTTGCTATGACACTGATTTGATATATAAAGATTTAATTAAATGGAAGTTTGTGTTTCTTCTTTTTTTTGTTGATTTCACTGTCCTATGCAATTCGCCTATATATAGTGCATGGAAGACATGATGGGAGCAATGACAAAGGCTAGCTTTTGATTTAAACATTCTCAGGTCTTATTAGTTATTGGTCCAAAAAACTTTATTGTCTTGTACCCCTACGCCTTTTTGCCATACCATGTAGTAGTCTTAATATGAATGGACTTGCCTTAAATGTGTTATCAGTATATTCCACTATTCTGCAGTGTGCTTGCATGGGCTACCACCTAGTGGTACACATACCCAGGAGCCTAGCAGCAAATTCTAGGCCTCGGGTACAACGGGGTCACATGGACCCATGGAAAACACAATCCACACAAACAGATTTATATCCCCAGAATATTAAATGATTATGAATTGTATATTTTAGGCATTGATGATTTAATAGGTTTAATATTTAAAAAAGAAATACAAACTCATTCTGCTCCCCCCTGATTCAGTCAGGCTCCACCCGACAATCCCTTGACATACTTACTCCTGGGTGTAAATTCTCTGTATTAAGGGTTCCCAAACTTTACCATGACAACCTCTGCTCTACATCACCATACCTGAGCTCCTGCATGATTTTTTTTTCTTGACCAGCTATCAAATGAAACATTGTTTTTGAATGTACTGTAAATGGCCTTTCAAAAAGTAAAAAAAAAAAAAAAAAAAACTTTTTCAGATTAACTATTGAAAATGTTCTCACATTCTCTGTCTGGTACGGTAACGCCACTAGGCCTACACAGGACAAGGCAAGGCTGGAAAGGGTTGTGCGCAGTCTAAAATCTTAGGTGCCAACCTCTCCTCACTGTCCTCCCCCTTTTCATCGCAGGTTATAAGAAAGGCAAGGAAAATCATAGCTGATACCTCCCATCCAGCACATCAACTTTTTAGGCCCCTATGCCATCAGGTAGAAGATAGAAGCTTGAGAACCTCAACATTCAGAGACAACGTCCACTGGCCATCAGACATTTGAACCTGCTGTGCTGTGCTTTTGCCATACATGCAATATAATATTTTTTACGCACTGTAGGCTAGGCTATGCAGTTTACCATTGCAATTCAATTTCAATTCAATATGCAATTTCATATGCAGTTTGTACCTCTGTTCGCTGTCTATGCCTCTGTGCCCACAGCTGTCTGTCCTTGGCATGTGCGTTTGCC
>NW_026945534.1:35472-63266 GCF_034702125.1 Engraulis encrasicolus | reverse complement strand
CTGTACAGTGTCACACTAAAAGACAAGTTAACCAATCAAAAATTGCTAAAAGCAAGACATAGTCAAACATGAAATACAGTGCCATAAGAAAGTTTTGGCGCCCTTTTGGAGAATCATTACATCGGCTTATTTCTCATTGAGCTTTTAACATATTTTAAACTGTAGGAAAAGAGAAACATTTCAGCAGTGGAATAATTTTCATAGGTGTTACAGAAACAATTGTATGTGGATTTAAACAAAAATAGGCGTGTGCATAAATATGGGTACCCCAACAAAGGTATACCATTAATATGAAGTAGAGCTCACCTTTGCTGATCTAATGACCTGTGGATACTTCCTATACAAGAAGAGAAGTTCCAACTGCCTGGTGCTGAATAGTTGCCAATTATTCTATCCAGAACTTCTCTAATTCAGTCAGGTTACTCATCTGTCTTCTTTAGACACCCTGGTTCAAATAAATCCATTATTTTTCAATACTGGTACTGTAATTTTGTGACTGACACTTGAAAATTCTTTTGAAAAATCTGCCATTTGAAAGGAATTAGTGAGGCCCTCAACTGTAATAAGTTTTACAGTGTGTAGGCGAGCCATGCAGACCTATAGCAGGGTATACTTAAGGCCAGAGGTCATAGAATTTATGGGTGCATTTTTTGCCATGTCCACCTCCCATTGTTAAGGTCAAATAACTCTAGCTCAGTCTCATCTGACTAGTATGATTTCCCAAAATGCTTTTAGCTTGTCCAGATAAGCTTTCTGCAGAAGTTTAGCAACTTATCTCTGATGGATACACAGGAAAGCCTTTTTATGCATCACCCATCCAATGAGATTTTGCCTTGTGAAAAGTATAGGTGGAAGGACCCATGTCTAAGTCTGCACTATCAGCAGCTATGGTCTTCTATGGAGGTGTTCTGTAGTGTGCCTGTTACCATTCTTACCATCCGTTACCCATGCCTTTTTAAACTATTTTTCAGCAAACTACACTTTCCTTTCACAAGTACTATTCCTGTGGCTTTCCATGCTTTCCACTCGAATGGATTTCCATTTCTGGGTGTGGAGAAACATTGTCCAAGACTTCCAGATTACTTTGTTTACCTTTCCCATTATTCATAGTAATGCATTGTCTTTGTTTGAAGTCTGCAAAGAGTTGTTCAGAGCCCACTATATTACCACTCTCCAAGATAGAATTTAGGACAAGCCTAGATTATGTATGGTAAATAGCATTTTAATGACCAATCACTGCTGTCTTAGTGACTGAAGGGATTCCAAAGTCATTAAAACCAGAGCTCTACTTCATACTAATGGTATAGCGTCTTTGGGGTGCCAATATTTATGCAAGCGCATATTTTTGTTTCAATCCACATAATATTGTTTCTGTAACACCTATGGAAATTCTTCCACTGCTGAAATGTTTCTCTTTCCCTACAGTTTAACATATCACTGATTCTTGAGAAAGTGGCTAAAACCAGGTTGTAATGTTGACAGAAAAAAACAANAGTGAATTACAAAAATTATATGGTATATCCTCGTAGACTAAGTCTTGGCTTTTCAGAAATGCACAAGGCCAACATCTCCCATTATGTATTCTTGTTTTTCAGAAATCAGGCTTTTCTCCGATCATACCTTGTTTTTTGTAAACACCGTCAGACACAATTAAAAGTTATTAAAATTGTATTGATTTGGTTGCATATGTATCTGGAGTTTTTAAGTGATTATGTGTATTTTTTGGTTCACACATATGCCTTTAAATGTTGAATATTCACTTTTGTTCTATTCTAATACTGTTTCATGAGGACTAATTTAAAAATATGTACCGTCATACGATGCTTACTTAACGCCTAAATACAACAAACATTTTTTTGTAATTTCACAAATATTCGTGTAGGCTTAAATTAGCTATTACTTTGATATTTCAACAACTCCTAAGGAAAATGTTGTAAGCACATTCCTTTAAAATGTCCAAAACTCCTTCTTACGGTGGTGACTTAAGAACTGACAGTGGTGACAGTAATCTGAGAGTGGTGAAAGTGGCCTAATTAGTACCTGCATTTAGCCAAAAATAAATAGCCCTCTCAAGTCAATGGCATCTTGCATAAAACACTTTATTTTTGTGTGTGCACAGTATGAGCATTGTGTTTTTACTTCATTAGTTAGGATAGCTAGGAAGTAAGTGCCTCTGCGTTGTTGAAATGTGGTTAAAAACAGCTTTTAAGTTGTTCAAATCCAAAATATAATGGTGTATTATCATAGATGTAGGTCTTGGCTGTGCAGTGAATGCATTGGCCAAGCTCCCCATGTTTAACATTTTTCATAAAATTGGCTATTTCTTGTTTTGTCAACAGGGGCAGACAGAATTAGAAGTAAAAACACATGTTTACTGTATTAAAGTGAATTACTTTAACAATTCAAAATAACTGTAGATACTTATTGTATGCATATTCTTAAAAAAATGTCAAAAACATGTTACAACATGTGTTTTTTGGTGAACTCCATCAGATGTCACCACCGTCAGGTTTTCTGACAAAAAAAAACCTCCAAATGCACCTCAGGGGTGGCTATAGCGAGTATCATTTTGGGTCACAATTATTACTAACATGCTAGTAATGTTTCATTAAACCAGCACAATTTAGTAAAATATGGAACAACATGATGAGCAGAACAAAATCTGACCCGGGTAGGGAGGTGACATCGACGGTGTGAGGACAAAAAAACACTACTCTTTTAAATATTATGCATTGTTTGTTCACATTAGCCATTTCATTTTCGCTCTGTTTCTTGGGTGCTTCATACCTTTCTGAAAAAATATATATTTATTAACATTAATGTAATACAATACTATTAAAACCCCCGACGGTGTTGACAGTTTATGGTTGGGACAGTACCAGTGTCCAAACAAATTAACAAATTGAGGACAAAATAATAAACTTACAGGAGCTTCAGTGATGGTGAAGTAGGCAGTAGAGCTAACGGTTTGAAAAGGGGTCCTCAGTAATGAAAATTACCTTGTGCATACCTGATTTTGTGTCTTTTAGAAAAAATCTGACGGTGTTGACCAATATGCTGGACCACATTTTGAGCAATCAGTAAATAATAGGTAAATATTCTTTTACATCCACTATGTGCACATCTGTAGAACCACTTTAATATGGTCTTTCACATCAGTGGTGATATTGTTCAATTCTGTTAGTGATTTTTGTATTTTAAGTCAATTGAATTGATGATGCCAGTCCTTGGGGACAGGCGTTTTTACAGGGTGTGGACAGGTTTATAGCCATGAAAAAGTAATAAAATGTACACTTAAATATTTCAAACAACTGTGTATTCGTGTGACAGACCCCTTGGCCATTACCTGGGTTCATTTTGTTTGTGAAAATTTAGTTGATTTTCAACAGAATTAATATTTTACTGCAGGGACATGTTTTTGCCAAACTTTCAAGANATCAGTGATATGTTAACATGAAGTTGCTACTTTAAAAGCTCAATGAGAAATAACCCAATGTAATGATTTTCCAAAAGGGCGCCCAAACTTTCTCATGGCACTGTACATATCAGCATTCCAATAGACCAATAACGACATAGAGAACCTACATAGTGGCAAAATGCGGGCTGAGCAGGACGCGTATTATCAAGAGGACTTGAAGAGTTCAGATGCAAACCCCCCTAACTGCATTTCTAAAGACCTGCCCTTCTATATTTTTAGAGAACCCCATTGTTGGTTTGGTTTACATTCATGTAGGCTACTTGATATTACTTATAAATAGTTATATTACTATACATAAATAAAATAAAACATATGCAATTTTGATAGCTTTGTATTAGATAAAAATGAATTAAGATTATTTTCTGAAAAGGCACTAAGGGGGGTTTGCATCTGAACTCTTCACTTGGACTTAATGCAACATGACGACATGCGGTAGGATCAGAATGCTCAGTTCACTTAGATTCAATTCAAATCAATGATTCTTTTTTTTTTCTTTTCTTTTTCTTTTTTTTTTACCTTACAAGCAAACGATTCATCAATTCTCTTGTGGACAAATCGATTAATTGTATCGCCGGCTGTAGGATCAATGCATCGATATACAAAATGATTATTATTTACACCTCTATAGTGTGATATATGGCGGTAGCACTGCAGTCCACAATAGGGCTGGGCGATATGGTAAAAAACCAATATCATGATATGGATTACTTTATATAACGAGAACGATATATATCACGATATAGCACAATTACATAAGTTTTCAGTTATTCTCTTTATTTGCTCTTTATTTTTTCATGTCGTAAAACAACCTTTCTTTAAAATTGATCTTTTTATTCTTATTTTTACAGTTACATTAACTTATAGTGTGTATTGTGACAACATGAAATTTAATTATTATGATATTCAATTGTATAAAATTTATAAAAATTACTATCACAATATAGGAGAGGAAACGGTCGACGAATAGTAACACTTTTATTATTCACACAAAATAGAACGATTGATTTATATATCGTCTCATATTGCCCAGCCACCAGTCCACAAGTGAGTGATTGCAACCAGCGGTGACGGAGTGCAGCCGGACACGGGTGAACTGGTGCCGCGAGCCAGGCCACCCTACAGCCCTCCTCCGAACCCCAGCAGGATGGAGCCCTCTGGGGGCAGCCGCCACTTCGACTCTGAACTGTGAGAACTACATGAGCGTCTGTAACGTGTCCAGCTCTTTTCCTCCTGATGTTGTTCTATTCAACATAGTATCTCCCCCCAAGTTAGTCGAATTTGCTGACTACCTTTGACCAGACTGCATTTTTTTACCTCGGGGGTATAACGCTTCCGACAATTGGTTCATGTGGAAGCTAATCTGCAGGCCCTAAACGAGCTAGAATTTATGCATGTAGGACGCATAGCCTCTAGCGTTCCCGTCCGTTTTCTGTCCTAAACTGCAGAGGTTCCCAGACGCCCACCTCTCAGAGCTCTGCCCGGACGCGATCTGTCGAGCGCACTCGGAAAAAATTCAACTTAACCGTCGGACGGGGCACGCGGAGGTAACGCAGGACAACAAAGGCACTATGATTGGTCGTCTGCGCTACTGTGCCTTGTTCCTGTTTCTTGTGGCAGCGCAATGCCAGTAGTTTGACGAGACGAGGCAGAGCTGTATTCTGTATAAAAACTTTAATTAATGCCTAGTGTGTTTGGTAAATGTGTGGTCGTAAATACACAAAGCTACGACAGCTAAGTACAAAAGACAAATGCATCAGATTAAACACTCGTGTGACACCGAATGCCTGCGGTTTTACGAGGTAACACTCTGTACAATAAAGGGTACATGGAATAGC
Source organism: Engraulis encrasicolus (assembly GCF_034702125.1). Classification (NCBI taxonomy): domain Eukaryota; kingdom Metazoa; phylum Chordata; class Actinopteri; order Clupeiformes; family Engraulidae; genus Engraulis; species Engraulis encrasicolus. The sequence goes on along the minus strand of NW_026945534.1, from coordinate 57,953 downwards.
TAATTGGAGAATTATGGGTTGGAAAGAGTAATGTCAAGTGATTTATAGTTAATTAAACACGCATGAACCTGTGTATGCTATGTGATGAGTTAGTATAATATGTAATGAGAACTGGAGTACCTTGCTTGGGAATCATAATGAGCGCCACTATTAACTACATTGTGCAAATCACAAGGTGAATTCATGGTGTGAGTTCCAAGTGTTAATATACCATTGTATTAACACTGCTGATAACACTGCTGTAATAGTATCATGTGTCCAACTGTTAATAGATTGTAGTATTAACAACTGCTGTTAACAATGCCAGACTCGTGGGGAGACTGGGGTAAGAGTGAGCCAACGTTTTGATCACATTTTTCGTCCACAGCTAGAAGAGGCGAATTGAAGGCCGTATTTCGGTGTTAAACATTTTGCACATCATACCAAATTTCAAAGTAGGGTCCTGATTAACTATTAGAGCAAAAAACTAAGTGAGTAAACTGTCATGTTGTTAAAATGATAATTGCCTCTGTTTAATAGAATAGTTTTTTCCGGTGGGCTGCAATCTTACCCCTTGATTAGGGGGGTGTATGGTGAGCCACTGGCTTGGGCGTAAAATTGAGCCCAGGCCAAAAATCTCAGGCCTAAAACAAGTTTTATTATATATTACTAACATAATGTACACTAGAATGGAAATCTATGAAACTAAAAAGCAACCTAAACGCAACCAGAACTATGCTCAAAAAATAACATATTGTGGGCCCTTACAGCTGTTTGTTTGAATACAATGCGCGAAACACCAATGCAGGCAGAGTGGAAACGTAGAAAGTAAAAAAAAAGTTAATATTAGTGTTTGAATTGGCTGATGAAAACATGCATATAAAGTCATTAATCTCGACTCACCTTGGGTAGTGAATATGAAAGAAATTATTTATCTCTGATTATGCTGGAAAATATCATAACATGTTTTTTTCAATCCATTATGCATCTCCATTAGGGAATAAGCGGCTCATCTTAGCTTACCCCATCTCAAAAGGCTCGACCCTTTACCCCATGCTCAAAATTATGTAATATACAAATGCTCATAAAGATTTAATCTAGTACAAAAGGTGCACAAACAAGGAGCTGAAAATATCACTTCATAGTAAGTAGCTGTATTGACGTAACATTGCATACGATGATAGAGGACGGCAGGAAATTGTTCTAGGTTTTTGTTTTCCTCCTCAACATCATCCATGGTGTTTGACAGAGACAGTTGAATTCACTTTAGAAGAGCAATAAAATAAAAAACTAATTTTCACATTATAGTCTCTTGGCCAAATTTGGTACATTGCTTCAACTTTTTTTCACCAGAGTGTTAGAAAACAGGATTTCAACCACCTTAGGAATGTGGGTGACATGTTAAAAATGTATTCACCTGTTTTCGAGAGAAAATTAAGGGGGGTGGCCTCACCCTTAACCCCGTGGATCGTCACCTTACCCCACTTGGCCCAGTAGATCAGTTCCCACTTCACATTCTTGTGACCAAGGACCAGCAGTCATTTGGTAATATTAATATACAGAGCTATATCATTTATGTCCCATGTGTCAAAGGTCTGCTTGTTTGGGAAAGGGGAGAGTGGGGGGGTGGTATTATTGGGGTAGGCCTTCGTCTAAGATGAGCTTGTAACCAGCACCACACCAACGTAATATTTTTCTGATATGAGGTCCTATATCTAAGGAGTGTAATGACATTGAATTAATGTATGTATTTAACAACAGTATTAGGAGTCATAATAGAAGTCATGATGGACTATGGACATTAGTTAATGTATAAAGAAGAGAGATATTCCAGAGTGTGTTAATATAGTACTCACAAAGGATTTTACGCGTTAACTACTGAATCTTTTGCCCCTGTATTCGTGCGGGGGGGTCATGGACATGATAAATGAGTACTATAGCCATTAGCTATGCATGGAAAGAGAAGAGTAGATTATGTCAGAAATAGGTTTACTAGTCGATCACATCAGAGAAGAACTTCTGGAATTAACTAAGCATTAGTCAATAAAAAACACCAGTTTGTTGTACAATTTTTTTTAATAAGCAAAAAAATGTTAAACAAGGGGATCACCACAATAACATACCACAGGACTTACATGACACATTATCCTAGAGGAGAGGCAGAGAGAGAGGAGAGGGAGAAGGAGAGAGGAGGGAGGGAGGAGATAGGAGAGATGAGATGAGAGATTGAGACGGAGAAGAAGAGAGAGAGAGAGAAGCGAGAGAGAAAGAAAGCGACAGCCAGAACAGACAGAACCGACCGACGCGACCGAAAGAACCGACCGGGACCGGCACCAACGCACACACACACACACGACACGCGCGCCGCACACGACACACACACACACAGCCATTCTCCTGAAAATGTCACAAAAGATGAATCCAGGGTTTACAGATGCAGAGCAAGATGGCATTGTCCTATATGAAACTCGAAAAGTCCAAGTTGCATTGTCCACGAGCAACAAAGCTGGGGTTTGACATAACGTGGAAGCGCGCAAGGTTGTTTGGATCGCCAAACGACCTTGGACAGTGGTTCATGTGACGTGCCTGTAGCCTGTCGCAGTCAATGCACGCCTGTAAGTGCCCCATTGGTCACTGAGGACACGGTCGGGTCCCGGACGCACTTGTTTAACCAGCACCAGCCACAAGACAGGATGGGTCTGGCGGTCACCTACGCCTAATATTCTTAATACGCACTTTTTTTTTCCGTCTGCCATGTTGCACCGGCGCCGTCTGTGGGGAGACTGTAAAGACACAAGAGATGTAAAGTATGTGAATAGGGTTAAAAGTAGTACATTTTACTTAAAAAGCACAATGACAACACGGACAAAACTGACCAAAAGGATGGACAGACGTTAAAAGGAGAAGGGAACATTCAGAATAAAAAATCCAGGCAGCCTTGACCCTGCAAGTTTTTTTGTTAAATAATTGCGCACCATGGGTGGACAATCAAAGCTTAAGGGTGGTCCAACAACATGTTGCGGTAACTGCGTCACAGTGGGACTCGCCAGCCCCCCAGGGGCGGTTGAGATGGCTGCGGTGCTTAGTTGCCTTTAGATGGCATTCGTCTTACTTAATTTTTTAAATACTAAGTGGGGCTGGTTGCGTGGCGTATGATGAGGGTCAAGTAGGTGTTGGAGAGGCTTCATGCGGAAGAGAAGGGGCGCGTTGGGAGGCGCACCTTGGGCGAAAAAATATTACACACAACGTTCATCAATAGCTGCACCCCCCCCCGCAAACCCTGCAACGATCTCCAACCCAGTTGACCATGGCGTCTCAGATGGGCCTTTCATTGCATGATTGCAAAATCAGCCGACGGTTCCAGCCATCTTTGACCATGTCCTGGAACGCTTCAAACGCCATCCTGCCTCACTGTCACCTCCGCGCCCTAAAGCACAAAACCTGCAGAAAAACTGACCAAAGGCTAGAATAGAAAAAATAATTAAACATATGGGCAGGAGACAAACACAGCACTTGTAGTCTAAAATTTTCTTGTAAAGACAGTATAACCAACCCCATGTCACAGTAAACTATTACTGGCAAATTCTGCCAAGAGCATTTCGTAAGAAAAAGTGTAATGGAAGTTTGGAGGACACTACATCTAAATCGTGTGAGAAGTGGGTCCGCCAGACGGAAGTGTCTTGTGGCCCAGTGAGGTTTTTTATTGTTCCCCTAAAGTGTGACACGTAGAGAGTAGGCAGCCAAATGACCATGTCTTGTATACCCAAAGTAAGTGGCTTTGTTACCAAGGCTGGTAACCATTTAGTTAGCAGAGACGGCCATCTTGAAATAATGGGTGCCATATTGACGTTAAGTGAGGCACCTTCGATGTTTGTTTTTTCTAAAAAGTGGACCCTAAGAAAAGATTTCAGCAGCCATTTACATTTTTAACCAACTCGGGTAAAGGGTTTTAGAACCCTTGAATAGCAGTGGCAGATATATGGAAAAATGCCGGCATATATTACAATTTGGTTGTGGCCAAGCTTTGTTATTCAAAAAGGGACCCTTCGGTGAAAATGAATTTGCCAAATTCCATGCTGTGGATGCACCAAAGTGTACGAGTATGTCACGACGCTGCGCTAGTGATATCTAGCAGAAATTCACTCCTCGTCAACTCCACTCCACAGGCATCGGACATAGAAAGTCACAAGTTCATTAGGAGAGGAGTTAGGTCAGCTTCCATGCCATGGCTGTAGTGTTCTTATGTGCTACTGGTTTGTCAAATTATGCTACCAAAAGTGACCAACACAACACAGGGGCTTAAATATCATGTAGTGCAATGTCAATGGTTACAGGCATGGCAAAAACACCGCTTCAAAACATGTATGTGTTTATTGTGGTAGTTTGTTTTTGGCTGGGATGTGCCGACAGGGGGAGATAATGGAACGACAGGATTTCATTTGACAGGCGAGCAAATTTCTCTTGGCCCTCACGGGCCTAAAAACAGAGATCGGGAAACACCGACAGCAGCAGAGGGGCTGTCATGAGTTGACTGACTCATTTTTGGTGAAAGTGCTAAACGAACACATAAACCTGACAAAACATGTATCATAAGCTGTTAAATGGAGAACCAGAAATTATGTAGCGGAGTTGCACCAAGTGTTTGCGCCAGCCATTATCCAAACGACTAATACGTCGTTTTAAATGGAATGTGTAAAGCGAGAAAAATGTATATATGAACGACCCGCAAGAAATAGCAATACAGAAAGACTGAATTGTGCAAAATAAAGTACTTTACGAGGGGTGTGTGCAACAAGCACGTTGTAGGAGTGACAAAGAGAGCTGTCTGCATCGTTTGCTAGCTATGGCCAAAAGGGCGACAAAAAAAACGCCTTTGTTTCTCACTTTCCTGGTTCAACGCCCCTACAAGTCCGAAAAAAAAAGAACAAAAAAGAGCTTTTTAATTACATTAGTTCGAACGACCACAATTGTAAATAGGCACATTGCATGTGGAAAGGAAAAGCTCCGAAAGGCATAAGTTTGATTTTCATTATATAGGCAAGAGTCAGCAGCATTTACGGTTTTGTGATAAAACGAATGTCATCACTCGAACGATTCGGGACTTGATTATTTTGACAAAAGATTTGAACGAGGAAGTTACGAGCGGAAGTGTGAGGGTAGCCAGGTTCGACCTGTGCAACAACGATGCCGAAAGCTCGCTTCATAGATGTGTATAGAAGACTAGATACGTCACAGCATATTCCAGCGCGTCCGCAGAGGTCGGCCATATTGCCACAGCCAAACTGTCATCAGAATCTCCGTTATTACCGTTAATTACACCTACGTACATTTTAGGTAGGACAACTGTTCACACTTTTATATCATTGTTAAATGTGATGTGTGTATAATTGTCGGCTGTCTGACACCGCATGTAACCTATGTAACTGTTATGGGTGCCTGAATGCTAAAAATAGCAACTTTTCTATACAAAAACATCGTCTTGTTAGAACAAGTCAGTATGGTTGGGTAGGCCTAGCTGACTGGTATGATAGACGTGTTCAGGGAATGTCCCGCGACCAAAACAAAAACATCGGGAGCCAACGGTCCCATGGCCCTAACTAACGGCCGTCCAACACAGCAACGATAACAGTCAACAGTAAACAATAGGCCTAGAGTAGTAATAGTGACAAGCCAGGACTTTTTTGACAGCTCACCAATGCAGAGAGACAAAGGGCCGAGACAAACTGCGTGGCAGGGCAACATGCCCGACCCGCTTTGAACGAGGTCCGTACGGACAAGGAGTTCACAACGGACATGTCAAATGGGTACCAGACTTAAGCCAAGTCAATAGTGACCAGTACGCGGGTGGAGGCGGAGTAGTGCGCTTACACAAGAGAGGCTATGTACAAGCGTACGGAGGAGCCTTGACGCCGACAATTTAAGTCTCAGGCGGCGGGGAAAGTCCAGGGGGTTAGTGGCTACAAGAAGGCAGACAAATGCGACTGGCGACGGAGAGATCGAGGCGGGTCAGACTCTCAGCAAGATGTAAGGAGGCGTGGGTTGTGGCAAGAGAGTCCGGAGAGGTCCTAAGTGGACATTGTACCTGCAGGGCAGGGTACGGAGCCTAATCTTTGATTTAAGCAAATTAGTTGGTGTAACCTGGCAGTGACGGCTGTGTGGTCGAAACCCCCACCTACACTACAATGGCCGCTTAACGTTACGAGTCAACCTCAACTAGCCAACGAGGCTAGTTGTCCAAAGTAGCAAATTGACAATCGACATTGCCCTGCCCTACCTGCGACAGCGAGGAACTTCAAAAACGTCACAATCCAGAGGGAGCGGCTCATTTCATCATTGATGTTTTTTTCCCCTCGCGGTCCACAGTAAGCTACAGTAGCTCAGCAACATAGAAAACGGTGAAAGTGGAGTGTGCGTCGTAAAAAAACTTTCCGTCCGCTAACCAGAAAAAACCTAACAAAACTTCTAACTTCCTGTGCGCAACGGAGCAAATGGAGGATTGCGCGGCATGATATCATTCATCAGCGTCACAACAGCCTATCACCCGGCTCGTCAATGCATTTTGATTGGCCATAGCTTTAATGCTAAGAGCAAAAATAAATAAAATAAAAATTTCTGCGATTGAATTGGATCTGAGGTTTGTGTCTTATCTTTCTTTTGTTTTTAATATTCTCAGCAATGGAGAGGCATGTAGCCATGTGGCCACACTTTTAGTAGCAGTGGAGCAATGTGTCCAGGATGGACGCCACAGTGGCCCGCCTCATCAGTGACCCTCATTAAAGAGTGTGTGGTCACAGGTGACAAAAAAGGGGGGAGGCCCTAGTAAAACAAGTATTTAACAGTGTCCTTTTTTTAATAAATTAAAGTAAAAAAAAATCGCCCAGTGTAGAGATGGTGCATGTATGTTAGAATATATTTTCCAGGCGGACGGCTCACGAACAGTTGCTGAGGTCAGCTTTGAAAAACCCCAGAAAGACAAGAAGAGGAGACATCCAAAACCTCCTAACGGAACGGACCCGCTGTCTGCCTTTGCCCAACGCCATTGGAGCCTCCAAAACAAACTTGTAAGGCGCCTCAAGGTAATTAGATTAATTGAATAGATAAGAAATAATAAATGGTAAATCGATCATGTTTAAATAAACTAGCATATTAAAACGCCTATGCGAAGCTTATGTTTGCAAGGTATATAGAAGATTGACAGTAATCAAAAGGTCATCAGGGTTGTGTTGTTACAGGAAGGTTGTACCTGACTGGTCCTATTCTCAGTGCTTGTGCCCAGCTCTGAAACTGACCAGTCATCGGGGGCAGAGTTGACAGGAGTTATAAACAGATGGAAAGCCAGTTGAAGGCAGCCCTTCGGAGAAGCCTTGCCCCCCCCACACTGAACATGCAACAACTCTGAGCTGGGGAGGGGCAAGACCTTTTAATGACAAGTCATCAAACGCGACGCAGACAGACGGTTAGAGTTGGAGAATCACACAAGGAAACAAGGTGTGAACCCGCCGGCATGGAGGACCGCTAACTTACGTACGAATTACAGCTAGTACAAGCAGGCAAGGTGCCCGAAACGACGAGAGTACTAGACCCCACAAACCGTTCTGTCTGAACAACCTGCAACCCAAAAGTCCGTGGGACCCACTGCCACTGAACGATGGCCAGACAATGTGAGGAGCAATGCCAAGACGCACATCAGGGAGCGTGGCGGCACAATAACGGAGAGAGGCTTGATAGTTGCGTGTGCTGGCGAACCATGGCTGGGCAGCAAGCCCTGAGGGAATAATTAACAGCAAGCCTCTTGGAAATTAAATGCCCCATGAGCCTCAGGGGCCCTTGGTCATCAATCTATGGAGGCATTTGGCAGATAAAACGAAAGATGTTATAGAGGAAGACGGGCAGTAGGTCATTAACCCAAAAGGCCCTAGAGGCTACTATAGACAGGTGCAGTTAGGGATGCACTGCCTCAATGTCACTGAAGCTGTATTGGTCATCTGGACACCAGCAGAGCACAGCGATTGGATGTGCCCTAGGACGAAGAATTTGGCAGAGCAATAATACAAAAGCTTGATCGGCTTTTTACTTCAAATATATGCCTGACCCAGAATAGTGGATGAAGTTGTAGAAGGTAGACTGGAACTTAGCACAAACTACCTCGACAGACTGTTCATAAAGGTGGGGGTGGGCTTGTCCTTAGATTTATAACTTAATAAAACAAATGCCAGGATAAAAGATACTCGGCAAAAGGGTGCGGATTTTGGGGTTGATGTGGTGTTTGTTCGTGTTATTAATTAGGGAGATTAGCATGACCATTACCCTAGTACATACTTGAGCGATGCCCATAAATAAGTATAAGTGCGCACAAGACAAGAGAAAAGAATGACGGTTTTTTTTGTACGCATTTCTCACAGGCGTTGTCCTTAGATTGACAGGGGGGTTTCACAAGGGGTTTTCCCGGATGCGACAGTTGCTCCGAACAAACAATGACAAGCGGTGTCGTGGCTGACACAGACGTTGTCACCGTTCCTCCCGCCTTATCATATGCGTACAGTAGTTGTGCGGTTGCAAAATGTGGGAAAGGATTTTGAGCCTGGCCAGATGGCACGGGTCTACAGGGTACGCGCGAGGCGGGAAACATGTTTTCCTGGACCGTGACCCCTCAAGTCCAACCGCTGCCGCCTTCCTCTGGTTAATGCTGGCTACAAGCAGAACGGACACACTTCGATGAAAATATTCAGGAAAATAAATTGAACCCCCCGGTCAGACATAACAGCGCGTCCTTGCTTCGAAGTACATGATTTAAAAAACCGCAGACGTTTTTGTAATTAGTTTGTCACTAACGGCACCCCCCCGCCCCATCTGTGACTCAGAAATGTGAAGGGTACCCCGGTTGGACGGACTCAACCAGGATGTTTTAGTGTGTTGGGCGAGGTGTAGTGTGAAGATGTAACTGCTCTAGTAAGCGAACTGGGGGAAACTGGTGGCCTTTGGGGAAAAAAGTGCAGTACAGTCAATAATGCATCGTACTCTTGTAAATATTTTCTAAATTGAAAGTGAAGTTTACGTCGATTTCTTTCCCTGGAGGCCACCGTAATTAAGCAGATGCAAGCTCTCGTGCCATCACATCCACCAATCATGAAGAAAGTGTTGACGACGGAACCTACCGGACGTTACTGAAGCGTAAGGCTCACTGTCTGGAGTGGGGTAGGCCAAGGGCGCAACTGCAACTTATTAAGACCATGAGAAATTTGTCGGGGGGACGGAGAGCTGAGGACAATGGTAGATGTACCCGATAAGGGATCAAGTAGGCAAGAAGCTTTAGAACCACCCCAACGACCCGGGAAGAGCAGTAATAAAAAGGGAAGAGTTTTCAGCTTTAGAAAACCATAGAAAGGCCAACTATTTGCCTGCCCACTCCTTTCTGTGCCTCCAAGACCCTCTCTACTAAGCTCCTGCACCCTGTGCGGGAGCGCCATGGGTTTTTCTTTTTGGAAAACACTCAGGTCAGCCATGACAGAGCATCCCCCACAGAAACACGATCCCTCCGCAGATCCAATTCAGACGCGTGCTGTCCTCGTCAAACGAGGAGCGGCGATGTATCAACAATTATCCGAAGTTCTTGGTGACCGTACCTGAGCCCTTCTTGATATCGCTTCATTTGTTTGAGTGCCATCAGTGGAAGGCGTGGTGGAAAACAATGAAGGGGAGAAATCTGGGTGACTCGGGCTAATGAGGGACCACACCGAAAAGCCCCAATAAACACCCCAAAAAAAACACAGTGTTGAGAGGAGGGACGAGCTGTTAAAAAAACACGTTATTTTGTAAACAATATAGCACAGACAGTGGCCATTACAGAGGTCTGGTTGTGTGTTCTTCTTATGCTCACTGAAAAGTATTGACTCAGTCCTCCATGACAGACGGCTATAACTCATGCGAGTTCATATTCGTGTCACAAGAGGGCGGCAGACAAAAGGGTGTACACTTACATGGACAAAGCGTTGCGTCCATTTGTCCGAAAGGACTTTCCGGTAGTAGCCCGCAGCTACTGCAATGCTGTATGCAGTTGTGACAACAAGCCAGCGTTCACATCAGTTCAACCACCGTAGCAACTGCGTCGAACCTGCCACATTATGGAGTGTTTAAATGAAATAAACAGCCGCTAAATAGAGGTAGTCGTTCGTCGCTCTTCTGTCCCGAAAGGCGAGTAGTTCGCAAGTCGCGTAAGTATAAAATGGGCGAGTTTTGCGTAATCATGAATGGGGCTCCTGCTGCCAGACGTCGAATCAACAACAGGCCAACTTGATGTGGGTCGCAGTTGTGGGATTGAGAGAAGTACGCATGAGACGCAGGCTGAAGTAAGTTCAAACATGAAAGCCGGTACTATAGTAAATGTGGGCATGTAAAATATACCGTGAAAATGAAATGTGGACTACAGATACGAGAGTATTTTCCTTTCCCTGCGGCCAGCGCGTCTCGCCTCACTGCTGTCCCCAAAAAAGAGCCTGAGCGGTAGGTCGGGCCTGTAAAAAGCGGGAACAGTTTTCTAACCCGTCGAAAGTGCGTTAGGCCCCAGAGTTAAGTGGCACCCTACTGCGCACAACTGGAGCCAAGGGTTTCACGGCCAGTACTTTTTACTCTGGAAGCAGGAGTATAGGAGCGCAGTTCTGCTAATGCTAGCACAACAACAACACAACAACAAACTTTAACGAGGACGGAAATGGTGTTAGGGAGGGCCGAACATGAGCGGCGACGCCAGCACAAGCAAACGGTCCATGCAACCGTCTATAGCTGAAGTGCCTTTGAAGGTCCCAGCCATAACCACATTAATTTTCAAATTAATGTAAGATAAGGACGTTGGGGTGTTATTGTTTTCAACACGAGCTTAAATGAGAGGGTTATTTTGGTAGTTTATTATTTACCGTAATTGAATATTTAGTGTCAGCCTACGTGTCCCTGAAATCGGTGTCCACCTCGTCATTGAGCCCGTTTATATTAGCCTACAATAATCGGGTTATGAATAAACCGGTTATTGGAATAAATTGTTTGTTGTCACAGGAATGTAAGTGTCCGGATAATAGCAACAAAATACAATATAGTTTACGGACTGCATACTTCTTCCATACAAATCTGTGGTTTACGATCTTCCCCAAGGAGACGTCCTGTTATGTTAAAGCTACATACCGAGCTGTCAAAGTTAGCCTAGCCAGAATTTCTCTGTCGTTTGACCATTTAAGAGCCGTAATTTGTGTTACAGCATCTTAGTAAAGTACCATCCATTACTCAACAGGAAAATGTGTATGACAAGTTCTGGCCAACTCAAATGTCTTTCTAAGCTCACAGATCAGTCAGTCACTCGTACACGGACATGGGCAAACTTACCCTACTGCTGTGAAAACAACTGTTAATGAAAATTAATCGACCACCACTTACGTTGAAGAAAGTGTTCGTGTGGCGTCCACAGAAATATGATATCCTCGTGGTTTTGTCCAAAGCATATTCATTTATTAAATACCATGCCCTAAGTGATGATAATCTTCCAGTAGTAGATCAAAGGCTACAAGCAGCACGTTCCCACGTCTCTTGTTTAAGTTATGACTTTCTGACACCACCACGGTGCTCTCTTGTTTGATGATCTAATGACGGGTTTATGAATTACCGCCCCCTACTGCTAGGTCGTTACACAGCATTTGACTACATCATCATGGGCCTAAATGAGTAGGCCTATTAAGTGAAATGGGAAGTGTTAGGCCTACTTTGCCCATTCAATTTACATGGAAGGTCTTAGACCTGGAAGTTGTAGGCCTACTTGCACATGTTTTCCACTTTCAGGTTGGTTCATTGAAAACACCTTGCCTTTTCATTTGTATAGGAAATAAAATTTATCTACTGAGAGATGCCAGATAAATGTGCTGCCTTCGGTTGCTCCAACCGGCGAAGTGTCGAAACTAGAGCACGTGGGATCACCTTTCACCTGTAAGATAGCGAGCAACCACATAGTTTGTCTTTAACAATCAGTAGCGGCATGTTATTTACATATAGGCCGACCTTAGGCAATTGGTATGTATGAGGTTTTTATTTTATTAGTCCGGCAGACAAATGACTGATAACGCTCGTCCCTTTTTTAAGGGTCCCCAAGAAACAAGGACAACAGGAGGAGGGGGGAAGTGTGCCACTAGGAGGGCGGGTTGTGTGGCGAATGACCCCGGACACATATGTGCACCTCCACTTCAGAGAGGAGGCCTTTGACAGGACGTGAACAGAGTTGTCCGCCTTAGAGAGGAGGTCAGCTCCCAGCTATCTTTAAACTCCCTATGCATCTTCAAAAGAGTAAGTGTGGTATTGAGTAACGCATAGTTTAAGCTTTGAGCACTGGTATGTAAGACTGAACGTCATTTGTCTCGAACATAATCCCTTGTTTTTTTTAGGTTGGAGTGGTGTGTATTACGCTCATTGAAAACCTCCTGGACACGGGTGGTTTAAATTTGCATCCTGAAGCCAGAAAGAACTACTGGCCATTTCCGTCCAGGGGCGACAAAGGACAATAAATCGCCTTAAGGAGCGTAAGTGTGTCGACCTCGGTTGGGCAAGGGTTGAGCAATTGAGAGTTAGTCAGTTCGGACAAGTGATTATTAATTGGTATATTTCAGCTGAGACCAGAGGCTGTTGAGAAGAGGCCCAGGGAGCAGTGCAAGCGAAAGGCCACTGACCACACTTATGCACTACCTGATTCTCCTAAGACCCTTAAGGCTAAGCTTGACGAGATGTCAGCTAGAGTGAGGCAACTGAAGCGGGAGAAGGGTAATGCCATGAAGAGAGAGAGGAGGGCCAAGAACAACATTAAATCACTGCTGCAGGAACTCAAAGACATGAATCTAATTAATGAAGAGCTTCAAGATCAGCTTCAATGCTATTCAGGTCAGTGGAAAATAATAATACATCAGGGCTTTTTCTGAACGGGGAAATAGGGGCGCTCCACCCTCATACCTCCGCGGGTGCACCCTCATACTTCTTTTTTTTTAAATATATAAATTACTTTTTTGACCGCCCCTAGTAAATTTCCCCCTTCACCCCCCGCAACCTGCCATGATGCTCCCTTATGCCAAAAATTCCTAGAAAAAGCCCCTGTAATACATTATATTTGTTTTATATTTACTGGTCTAACCAAAAGTACACAGTCTAACCTTAAAGGGGTTCTGGATAAAACACTTTCCAATGCGTTTCAGATATTCCTATTGAGCTGTTGTCGAGGAAGGCTGTACATTACACCAAGGACCAGAGGGAATTCGCCCTTACTCTCCACCTACATGGCCCAAAAGCGTACGACTATCTGAGACAGAAGCTGCGGATAAAGTTGCCACATCCAAGGACGTTACAACGGTATGACACACTGAATTAGATGACAACTTCACAAACAGTATTACCAGGCTGGAAAACATTTTAGAAAAGTACAAATGTAAGACAATTGCAGAGAGCTTGATTTACTCAGAAAAGGATATTTTGAGATGAGCACTTGCTGCATTATACAATTCCTCATTTTATTGTGTATTTTGTCATTGTAAAAGGTGGCTGAGTTCGGTGGATGCCCGACCTGGGCTTAACAAAATGGTCCTCGACATGTTGGAGAAGCGGCGGCAGGAAGAGGGGGACAAGTATGGCCGTGTGACCTTGATGTTAGATGGCATGAAAGTAAAAAGCCATATTCAAAGTGATCCCCAAACGCAGACTTTGGTAGGCTATGTGGACATGGGTGACCACACAAACGAGACAGATGTAGCGAGGACCATTTGGGAGCTGCTGTTTTAATTACATCAGGGCAGCTGGTAGGTGTGTGGGGTGTGTGTGTGGTGTGTGTTGTGTGTGTGTGTGTGTGTGTGTGTGTGTGGTGTGTGTGTGTGTGTGTGTGTGTGTGTTGTGTGCGTGTGTGTGGTGTGTGCGAGAGAGAGAGAGAGAGAGAGAGAGAGAGAGAGAGAGAGATAAACTTCTGCATGTTTTGTAACCTTTTTTGTTTTTTTAAGGCGGCTGGAACAACAACCCAACAGCCAGCCAATTTAAGTATATATTCAGGAGGCTGATGACCAGGTGTGGGGTGGACAACAACAACAGTCACGGCAACGTAACAGCGCAGGATGCCACACACTAACACCTCCACAAACCTGTCAGCAGTCGACATGTCCTGTCCAACAGGGAAAGACAGAGAAGACGACGACGATGTGTTTGCCAAAATTCCGGCCCTGCTCCACGACCACAGCTAACTTCCAACAAGTTGTAATGGTCTTGTGGAGAATGCACTTGTTTATATCTCAGGTACGATAAAGCGGTTCCTTAATCTTCACGTGGTTATACATTTGTTAATGCATTATTATTGTTGTTGTTGTTGTTGTTGTTGTGCTATTATTATTATTATAGTGAATGCTGTTATATGATCCGAAATTTTAGGATTTGTGGTACGCCAGGCTGTGAAGAAGCTGGCCTATGGTGTGTGCCGCGAAAGCTTGCTAACGGATGCAACATCTGCCATCACAGATGACAGCTTCCACCTCCTGACCCTGAAAAACAATGGAGGCCTGGTCATTCCATCACAAGGAACAATTAAAAGTTGTCAGAGCAGCAAAATCAGTTATTCGCCAGGCCAGTTTCACACAGTTCCGGCCCATCCAACTGCTGGAGGTGGTTTTCATGGTGCGCAGCAGGATTGGGTTGGAGGATGTGTTTAAGTTGGGGGAACACATCGGCGACACGGGATATGGGATTGACAGTCATCACCACAATCTTTTACAAATAGTTGTGTCCCTATTTTTTAGAATACAACTTCGTCACATTGCAAAGCTGCAAACACTGTCTCTACAGAGCAACAGCATGAGGCAAAAAAACAACAAAACAGTTCTGTTTAAAGGGCATTAGCCAAATAAATAGGCCTATCTATGCCCCCCACCCATTTGCTCCTACTGAAAGCCTGTACTGTATATTGTGACAAGCATTTCCCCCCTTTAGGTTATTAGCCAACTTTAGTCTACCGTTTCTTTTTTGATTTCATTCATGGGGGAAATTTACTGGGGGGCCGGGTGCTTGTATGTTCCCTTGATGTGTCGATACTATGACGATTGAATAACACACAGTAACAAAAAGAAAAATAAATTTTTTTTTATACCAACTGAAGATAATAAATGTTTACAAGATTAAAAATGGAACACTGTCTCTGTCTCTTTTGCAACCTGTTTTGCCTGTGGTACAGAATAATCAGTACCTACCACTAATGCTGCAAAATGTGCTTAAAATGTGTTTTATGCGCAGAATGGTAAATACTAAGTAAAGCACAAAGTTTTCTAACAAGAGTAATGGGTTTCATTTGATTACTTGTTTTGGCGTGCTCGTCCGTGGCACGTTTATGAATTGTGTTTCACTCTTGTATCCACAGGGTGGCAGACTTGCGTTTTGTCCTGGAGCTAATGCGTGCAGCAGAGGTGGTTTTATTTGGGCTACCGGGAGGCATATTTATTATTTGACGATTTTTGGATTCATGCACGCGATGCTGAAATGGCGTGATGCCTACTAATGCTTGATATATAGGCTCTAACAATCTGGTAATTTGTCGTTTATTTTATCTATTTGAAATCCTATGGTAGGCTATTTTTTTTCAAATCCAGGCTTATACATTGCTTAATAAATCTACAAACTTCTGTTCGTTTTCTATTAATCAAACCAAACTGCTTGTAGCCTATCCACTAACATTTGAGGACGTAGCCTACGGTCATCTGGTAAGCACATCACTCTACCAACACAGTGTCACGGGTGGGCCAATTATTACATGAAAACGATTTCCCTGGAAGAGATGCAGGCCTACGGCAAATGGGGGGTTTTTAGGGGAATCACGATAGGTCAATACGTATCTATTCACGGGGATCTATTTAATTGCATGGATAGGCTATGCGAGATAGCCTATGCTAGCCTAATAGCCTAATTAATATGTTGTTTAATATAAATATTAATCTAACAAAGAATCACGAATAGCCTATATAGGTTACTTCAGTTTTTTTATACCGTGTAACAACCAAAACCTTTAAAAAATCGATCGAAATTTGAGGAAATTACGGTCATCTGATGAACACATTACTACCAACTCAATGCAGAGAGGTGCGCCAGTTGGCTGTGGTAAGATGGCCGCCATGTGCGGACGTTCGACTTCAATTGTCGGAGAAGGGGGTGACGTATCTAGTCTTCTATACACATCTATGGCTCTCTTTTCCACCCCTACAACGTCTTGTTCAAGCAGCTCCTGTGAGTACTTTATTTTGAATAATTCATCTCATTTGTAGTGTATTTCAAAGTGGTAGTTAATATTAATTTTAGTAACTCAACATTCCATTAAACGAAGTAGTTTGGATAATGACCCGAGCAATCACTTGGTGCAACTCAGCTACAGTAATTCATGGTTCTTCATTTAAGCTTAGAAACTTTGATACATGTTTGTAGGCCTATGTGTTTGTCTATCATTTTCACAAAAACATATTAAGTAAAATACAGAAAGACAATATGCTTCTGTTGCGTTCTGGATCTCTTTTTTTTAGCCTAGTGAGGCCAAGACAGATTGCAAGCCTGTAGAAATGAAATCTATGGTGTTGTTCCATTAGGCCTAGCATGCCTGTCGTGCACATCCCAGTCAAGAAAACTTGTTTGAAGAGGTGGCTTGCCATGCCTTACCACTGAATTGCAATATAATATACTGTTATTTAAGCCCCCCAGTGGTCACTTTTGGAAGCGTAATATTTTGACAAACCAGTAGCAAATAAGATTACCAGCCGTAGAGTAGAACTGGCAGAACTCTCTCCAAGGGACTTATGACTTCTGTGTGTGCCTGTGGAGGGGAGTTGAAAGGGGTGAATTTCTGTTAGATGTACTAGAGCAGCTTAGTGCCCTAGTCATACACGTTGTAAAATGCATGGAATTGCCCAAATATACTTTCTGAGGGTCACTTTCTTTAATAAAAAAGGGGGGCCCCACAACATTGTAATATAGGCAGCATTTTCCAAGAGGGGCTGCCACTGCTATTGAATGGTTAGTATAAAACCATTTACTTTGGTTAAAAAATGCAAATATGACTGAAATACTATCTGGGGGTCACTTTTTTGGGAAAAAAAAAATGTTGGCCACACTTAAAGCAGTATGGCGCCCATTTTTCAGAGGGCCCCGTCTCTGCTACTAATAGTTACGTAAAAGCCACTTACTTTGGTGTAAAGACATGGAATTTAGCTGAAATATTCTCTAAGGGTCACACTTCAGGAAAAAAAAACACGACCACAAGATAATTCAATGGGCGGCCATTTCTCAAGATGTAGATGTAGTGTCCTAAAATACATAAACTTTTTTCCCTTAGAAATGATATTTGCCAGAAAATTGCCTCTAATAGTTTAATATGAAGGGGTTTATACTGTCTTTACGAGGGAATTTTAGAGTAGAGTGCTGTGTTGTCTACTGACTATATGTTTAATTATTTTTCTATTCTCCCCTTTGGTCAGTTTCTTTCAGGTTTTGTGCTTTAGGCAGAGTGACATGATGCAGGATGGAGTTGCAAAGAGTTCCAGGACATGGTAAAAAGATGGGGAACAGTCGGATGGATTTGCAATCATGCAATAAAGGCCCACATGAGACCCCATGGTCAAATGGTTGGAGATCGTTGAGAGTTTGCAGCTTTTGATGAAAGTTGTTTCCTTAATAAAAGCAAGGTGAGCCTCCCAAAACCCCTTGACCTCATCAAAAGCCTGCCAACGTCCCCTTAGTATTGAAAAAATAAAGTAGACTAATGCCCCCTAAAGGCAACTAAGCACCGCAGCCATCTCAACCTCCCCTGGGGGGCGGGGAGAGGTACCCACTTTTGAAGCAGTTACAGCAACTGTTGTTGGGACCACCTTAAGGTTTTATGATGTCACCCATGGTGCTGCATTTTTTAAAAAAAAACTTTGCAGGCCAAGCTGCATGGGATTTTATCTGACATTGTTCCCCTTTTTCCTTTTAATATCTGTATCCTTTGGTCAGTTTTGTACTGTTTTATGTGCTTTTTAAGTAAACTGTACTTACTTCCCTCACTTATTTTACTCTCTTGTGTATTTACAGTATCACCACAGAAGGGCCGGTGCAACATGGCGCGGAAAAAAGTGGGTATTAAGAATATTAGGAGTAGGTGACGCGCCAGAAACCCTCCTGTCTTTGGCTGGGGTGGTTAAACAAGTGCGTCCGGGAACCACCGTCATCAGTGACCAATGGGGCACTTACAGGAGTGCATTGACGCGACAGGGTACAGGCACTTCACAGTGAACCATGTCAGTAGTTTGCGGATCCAAACACCTTGCCGCCTCCCAGTATGTCAACCCCAGCTTTCTCTGGGACCAGCAACTTGGACTTCCGAGTTTCATAAGGACAATGCATCTTGCTCTGCACTGTATAACCATGGATTCATCTTTGGACATTTTCAGGAGAATGGCTGTGTGTGTGTGTGTGTGTGTGGTGTGTGTGTGTGTGTGTGTGTGTGCTTGGTCGTCAGTCGGTTTGTCGTTGGTCGGTCGGTTGTCTTCTTTCTCCTCTCTTCTCTCTCTCTCTCTCCCCCTCTCTCTCTCTCTTTCTCTCTGGATAAATGTAGTAAGCCTGTGGTATGTTATTGTGTGATCCCTTGTTTAACATTTTTGCTTATTAAAATTTGTACACCAAACTGGTGTTTTTATTGATAATGTTAGTTAATCAAAGTTCTTCTCTGAGTACATAGTAACATATTCTGAATATCACTTCTTCAATGCATTAGCTAAGCTATAGTACTCATTTATCATGGTCATGACCGCAGAATAAGGGCAAAGATCAGTAGTTAAGCGTAAAATCTTTTGTGAGTAATAATTAACACACTTGGAATATCTCTTCTTTATACATTAACTAATGCCCATAGTCATCATGACTTCTATTATGACTCCAAATATGTTGTTAAATAAAAACATTAATTAATCATTTTCTTAGATATGCCTCATACAGAAAAATATTACTTGTGTGGTGCTGGTTACAAGATCAGCTTAGACGAAGGCCTACCCAATAATACCCCCCCCCCTCCCCTTTCAACAAGCAGACCTTGACACATGGGACATAATAAGATATAGCTTGTATATTAATATTACAAATGACTGCGGCTGGTCACAAGAATGTGAAGTGGGAAATTATCTTTGGCCGGTGGGGTAGGTGAGCCAAAGGGGTAAGGGAGCCCCCCTTTTTTTCCCAAAAAGGGGAATACATTTTAACATGTCACCCATTCTAAAGGTGGTGGAAACCTTTTCTAACACCCGTGAAAAAAGTGAAGCCTGTACCAAAATTTTGGCAAGAGATATATGTGAAAATTAGTTTTTTGCTCTTTAAGTGAATTCAATGTATATTCAAAACATGGATGATTTAGAGAAAACAAAAATAAACAATTTCTGGTCTCTCATGTATGAATGTTACGTAATAAGCTACTATATGAGTGATATTTTCAGTCTTTTTGCACTTGTAAAAGATAATTTTATGAGCATTTATTTTCATAATTTGGCATGGGGTAAGGTGAGCCTTTTGAGATGGGTAAAAAAATGAGCCGCTTATCCTAATGAGATGCATAAAGGTTGAAAACTGTTATGATATTTGAGCAAAACCAGATAATGTCTTTCATACCATACCCAGGTGAGTTGAGATGAATGACTCTATGCATGTTTCAGCCAACTCAAACAATAATAGGCCTATTTACTTTTTTCTGCATGACCTCTACATTGTTCGCCATTGTGTTCAAACAAAGCTGTAAGGGCCCACAATACGTATTGTTTGGCATACTTCTGCTGTTTTAGTTGTTTTATTTCACAGATTCATTAGTTACATTTGCTATAATAAATAAAACTTGTTGGCTGAGATTTTTGCCTGGGCTCAATTTACCCCAAGCAGTGGCTCACCATACCCCATAACAAGGGGTAAGATGAGCAACCGGAAAAAATATTTTTAAAAGGCAATATCATTTTAACCATGACAGTTTTTTCAATTAGTTTTTGCTCTAATAGTATCAGGACACTTTGAAATTTGGTATGATGTGAAAATGTTAACCGAATACGCCTTCATCGCTTAGCTGTGACGAAAAATGTAAAAAGTGGCTCATCTTACCCCAGTCTCCCCAAGATCTGGCATTGTTACAGCAGTGTTAATACACAATATATTAACAGTTGGACACATGATATATTAACAGCAGTGTTATCAGCAGTGTTAATACATGGTATATTAACACTTGGAACTCACACCATGAATCACCCTGTTTTGCACAATTAGTAATAGTGGGTCATTATGTTTTCCAAGCAGGATCCATTCTCATACTAGTATACAACCATCAATGCATCATAGGTCATGTGTTAATTAACTATAAATCATACATTACTTCCAACATAATTCCAATAGTATTCATGTACCCTTATTGTAAAGTGTTACCGGTTTTACTCCCGTTCCTCCACCGAATGTAACACACATCGGCAGAATCAACGTCTTTACATGCTTGAAAACAGACTGGGTATGTCAAATAATGATACAGGGCATTCCCTTTGCAATTTGTGTGAAAATACCTAGCTAACCGGGACAGAAAGCACATTGCTTAATAATGACCGCAGTGCTTACAATGTAGTGAAGTAGCCTAATCGCGCAATTTCAAATGTGGCTCGCGACGAAACCTCAGACCTCGCAGAACTCGCAGATGCATGAATACAATGTTGGTTCGTGGCCCACTCCACGCGAGTTTGACGAGCGCAGTTGCGAAGTCTAATCTGACCTTTAAAGGGACACTGTGCAGGAAATGGTCAAAAAAGGTACTGCAACTATGCTGCTCATTGAAATTGGGCTGCCTATTGCCAAATTTGATCTTTTTTATGGGAAAATTTACTAAGTAATAACAAACTTTTTTTAGTATGGTCCAAGTACAGTCATTTTTGCAACTAAAAAAGGCTATTTTTGGAAACTTAAAATGGCGGACCATGGAGAAGATCCCCCCTTTCCAAGTATGAAAAGTGGGAAATTCCAGATATAAAAGATTACTTGAATTTGATGCTGGTGGTAAGTATCCATGAAGAACGTTTTGGGGACTGATTATAATTATATGTTTAAAGGGACACTGTGGAGGATTTTTAGTTTTTTTTCCAGAATTTCATGCTGCCCCCTTCACAATGTTACCTTTTTCATGAATACTTACTCCAGCATCAAATTCTAAGTATTCATTATATCGGAAAATTGCACTTTTCATACTGAAAAGGGGAATCTTTCCATGGTCCGCCATTTTGAATGTCCAAAAAAAATGTTGCTGCAAAAATTACTTCTTGGACCATACTAGAAAATATTTGTTTATCACTGAGTAAACTTCATGTAAATATCAAATTTGGCAGCCCAGTTTTCAATGAGCAGCATAGTTGGGAGTACCTTTTTTGACATTTCCTGCACAGTGTCTTTAACCTAAACCTATTCGTAAATCTAACCTCAAAGGTGTTATGCTGCCACAAATAAGTGTGCTGTCACCTTTTTTTCTCCAAAGGCACGTCAAAAATTGTGTCTTTTAGTCAGATATTGTTGGGGTGGACAGTGTAATATATTGCATTATATTAACCCGCCTTTCTCATGTTGTTTCATTTTGTATTATCAACTGTATGTGCAGTGCTACTCTATAAAAAAAAGTTTAGGCCCCCATTTGGAAAAAGAATGACTATCTCTTGTTGAGCTTTTGAAGCAGCAACTCATTTCAAATACTGGTATGTGAAAAAGAATAATGTCCCTTTAACGGTCTGAAAGAGCTCACGCCTTCGAAAATCTTCACGAAAAAAAAGAGTAATTTTTTTGGTGCATTCTGTCATTGCCCGCCTTTCTAAAGTCTTTACGAAAAAATAGATTTTTTTCACGGCCATTCCTTGAATTGCCCCACTCTGCATTTTTTCCAAACGTCGAAAAGGGGGGGAGGGGGTGTGACAAACACTGCTGTCAAAAGGGGGCTCACTAATTCGACGCCCTTTTGGGACTTACCCCTTATGTCCCCTAAAAAAACCTAACCCTAACCCCAACCTTAACCCACTTAAAACCCAAAATAACCCCAACCCCAAAATTAACCCTGACCTTAACCCCAACCCTTTACCCTAAACCCAACCCTAAATTTTTTTTAAATGTTTGTTTCCATGTGACTGTGGCACCGAAAGGGCATCAAACTATGGGTCGCTAACAACAGTCGGGGATTTTAAGTGAAAGGCGCGTGAAAATTAATCTATTTTTTCGGAAGATTTACAAAGGGGGCAAAACGGAATGCACCACGAAATTATCTATTTATTTTGGAAACCTTCACGAAAGATGAGATAGGGTTTACCGACTGTTGGGAAATTGTCTATAGCAAAATATCCCCAAACCCTTGGCCAGAAGGGAGTCCATTTTCCCAAATTTAATGGGAAAACCTTCTTTGAGTGCCCCAAATTTTTTCACATAGCTATATATATTTATAATATTTT
>NW_026945534.1:0-35372 GCF_034702125.1 Engraulis encrasicolus | reverse complement strand
TTCAGCTTGATTTAGTGGTCAGTCTAAAAGACAGCATATATGATGGTAAAGGGGTGCAGAGATGCCTTGGTTGTGGTCTTCTTACTTATGTAGAGCATTAAAACGAGAGCTGAATGATATAGTCAGACTTTAAAACGGAGGTTATGGATATAACCATGGTTCTATGAGTTCCGGATGACCGCCAGGCGGTGCTTTAGCACTGAATGATTCATCGCATGCTCATGCAGGTCGAGAGTTAATAACAACATTGTCACTTGTGACCCGGGTGACGCGCATGCACATTCCGTCCTACTCCGGAACTTAAGGCATGCGTGCCCCGGAAGTCCTCGCTTGGCAATCTTCTCGTCAGTATTCCGAGTGACGGCCAAGGCCTGGCGGTCATCCGGAACTCATAGAACCATGGTTATATCCATAACCTCCGTTCTATTTCGTTCCTACTGACCGCCAGGCGGTGCTTTAGCACTGGATGACTAGTACCAACATGGTCACGAGGAAGACCAACGCACCCAGTCTGAAGGCTTACGTAGAGCCCCGCAGCGTCGCTGTGGCCAGGGAGTTTCGAGTTGCCACGTTGATCCTGTAGAACCGGGCAAACGTACATGCTGACGTCCAAGATGCCGCAGCGCAGACATCGGGTAGCGGGACTCCCCTCAGGGCCGCCCATGACGTAGCCACACTCCGTGTGGAATGACCTCGAACTCCATGAGGCACCGCCCGGCCGCTGGACGTGTATGCATATGCAATGGCATCTACGATCCACTTCGACAACCTCTGCTTGGATAATGCCTGATCCCGCCTACTCCCAGAGTGGCAGACAAACAGGCAATCGGACTGCCGAGACCCGGCAGTCGTTCTCACATAGCACTCCAAGGCCCGTACCGGGCAGAGCAGGGTATCAGTCAGCTCGTCGTCACCCACCTGGGCGGGAGAGCCGAAGGCCACCAGTCGGAGAGGGACGTTGACATAAGACGTCGGTAAAACCTTTGGCAGAAACGAGGGGTTGGGCCATAGGGTAACCCAAGAGCCCTCAGGGCCCCACTGCAGACATTCCCGGCTAACCGAGAGGGCATGTAACTCACCCACTCTCTTGGCTGAAGCCATTGCCAGGAGGAAGGCCGTCTTCAGAGAAAGCCACTTCAGCTCAGCGCCCTCGAGAGGCTCGAAGGGCGCTCTGCGTAATGCCTCCAGTACCAGGGGCAGATCCCACGGTGGTGTCGGGGCCCGGCGCGGCGGCCTCAGCCGTAGAGCCCCCTTCAGGAAGCGCTTGACCAGCGCATGCGAGCCCACTGTCAGGCCCTCCACCTTGGAGTGCATAGCCGATATCGCCGCCGTGTACACCCTGATGGTGGAAGGTGCGAGACCTCTGTCAAAGAGGGACTGCAGAAATGTAAGGATGGCTGGTACATTACAAGTCGTCGGCTCCAAGTCCCGTTCGCCGCACCATGCAACGAACAGGTCCCACCTGTTCCTGTACAAGGCATTGGTAGAGGGTGCGCGAGAGTGTGAGATGGTACGCGCAACCGCTGGATCACACACTGCTAGCATGGGGTCGGGCCCCTGAGAGGCCACACCCACAGTTGCAGGCAAGCCGGGTTCGGATGCCAGAGCTGACCGTCCAATTGAGAGAGGAGGTCCATCCGCCGGGGGAGGTGCCACGGCTCCCCGTCCAGCATGCTGTATAGCACTGGAAACCAAGGTCTCCCGGGCCACCGGGGAGCCACAAGGAGGGTCCGGTGGCCGTCTCTCCTGATCCGCTCCAGGGTGGGTAGAATGAGAGGGAGTGGCGGGTAAGCGTAAAGGAGTGTCCTCGGCCACATGTGAGCCAGCGCATCCTGGCCCAGTGGACCCACAGGCTGCCCGAGGGAGAACCACAGAGGGCAGTGAGTAGTTGCGAGTGAGGCGAAAAGGTCCACCTGCGCCAATCCGTACCTGTGCCATATGGCCTGTACCACTTCCGGGTGTAGCCTCCATTCGCCAGGAGGAGGTTGACCCCGGGACAGAAAATCGGCAGCGTTCTGAACGCCGGGCAAGTACATCGCCCTCAGGCTCAGAAGACGCGGATAGGCCCAGGGAAGCAGCCGCTGCGTCAGCCTCAGGGAGGACCGGGACCTCGTCCCCCCTTGGTGGTTGATGTGGTGCACCACCGATGTATTGTCCGACCGTACCAAGACATGTCTCCCCGCAAGCCAGGGTAGGAAATGCTTGAGGGCCATCATGACCGCCAGTAGTTCGAGGTCGTTGATGTGCAGCAGTTGTTGTTGAGGGCTCCATAAGCCGCGAGCAGTCCTGCACTGCCATACCGCACCCCAGCCGGCCAGAGAAGCGTCTGTGGTCAGTACTTCTCTGCGGTGTACAATGAGGCCCATGGGCACCCCGTGAGTCAGGCGGGAGCGCCCCCTCCACGGACGAAGGCAGAGAATGCAGCCGGAGGAAACTTTGATCCGCCTGTGGCGGTGGTGCTGGGGGTGCAAGCCTAGAGCGTTCACCCACACTTGTAGAGGCCTCAGTAAGAGCAGGCCTAGAGGGACAATGCGGGACGCCGCAGTGAGCATACCAAGCAACACTTGAAAGGAGTGAAGTGTGTGGGACGTGCCCCTGCGGAATTGGCTCACCTTTTGGACGATGGCGTCGACTCGTAGGTCGGATGGGCGTGCAGTCATCCGCCGGGAGTCCAACCGGATGCCAAGGAAGACAGTCTCCTGCGCCGGTGTCAGTGAGCTCTTCTTGAGGTTCACGGAGATGCCCAGTGCCGCGACGTGGGCAAGCAGTCTGGCCGAATCCTGGAGTGCCTGCTCCCTGGATTCCGAGCACAGGAGCCAGTCGTCCAGGTATGGAAACACCCGCAGCCCGCTGCTTTGAAGCGGGGCGAGCGCAGCTGCCACAACCCTGGTGAACACCCTGGGTGCCAGGGAAATGCCGAACGGCAGGACTTTGAATTGATAGGCCCGTCCCTCGAAGGCGAATCGCAGGAACTGTCGATGCCGAGGCGCAATGGGCACGTGGAAGTATGCGTCGGTCAGGTCCACGGAGGTGAACCAGTCGCCCTCCCGTACGCCGGACAGCACATCGTCTGTGCGCAGCATACGGAACCTCAAGGTCTTGAGATGTCTGTTGAGGGGCCGCAGGTCTAGAATGGGGCGAAGCCCGCCCCCTTTCTTCGGGATAATAAAGTAAGTGGAATAATACCCACTGTCTTGTGAGGACGGCCCGAGTTCTTCTATCGTCCCCTTGAGTAGGAGGGTCTGGACCTCCTGGCGTAGGGCCAGGGCCGTGATGTTGTCCCGGACCCTGGTCACCCGTACCCCCCGGAACTTCAGCGGTCGGGACCCGAACTGGATGCTGTAACCCCGGGAGACAACAGACAACACCCAAGGGTCGGATGTTGTCGCTTCCCAGTGTGCCAGTTGGCGACTGGTGAAGCGACCGACCGCCGGGAGGGGGCAGTCACTGGCGCCGGCCCCGCCTACTGCCACCCCTAGGGGGGCGCGGGCTAGGCGAGTTCCCCCAGGAGGACCGCTGGACCGCCGTCGGCTGACGAAATCTGTCACGTGGCGATCGACGGGGCTGTGGGGCAGGAGGAGGTCTCTGGGGAGGCTGGCGTCCAGCGGAGGCAGGTCTCCGTCCTCGAGCGGGGAGCCGATGGAGGCTCGCAAATTGCTGCCTGGCCTGGGTGACTTGCACACCACGTTGCAGCGCGTCCTGGGCAGCAGGTCCAAACAGGTGTCCCGGGACCACAGGTAGTGAGCGGAGGGCCCTCCTATTAGGCTCCGCCAGTGGGGACTGTGCCAGCCAAACTTGTCGCCGTGCCAAGGTCATGTTGGACATGGCTCTGCCCTGCTCCCGCGTCATGTAGGCGAACGCCTGTAGTGCAGCATCCGAGAGGTCGAGGATTGCCTGGTCAACTTCAGCCGTCTGGAGGGACTTGGACAAGGCCAGCAGGACGTGGGACATCGCATTGCCAATGCGGGCCGCGCGCGCGGCCGCGTCATATCCCCGGCAAAGGTAGCCGTCCGTGATGCGGCACTGTGGCAGGGGGCAGCGGGCGTCCGGCCTCAGAGCGTCTTCTGGAGAGACGATCATGGCGGCTAGCGCCGGGTCGACCCCCGGCATGGCATCAAGGCCAAGTGCTGCGGCACCTTGCATGCTGGCCAACGCCCGGTCGTCAGAGGTCCTGTGCGCATAGCGTCTCGGGTCCGCCCAGCAACGTTGTAGTTCGTCCACGTAGGGGGCGGACGGGGGCACAACAAGACCCGCAGGGGTGGCGGGCAGTTGGAAAAACGCACTCAAGCCCCAACTGGGCCAGGGCCATCTTCAGGGCAGGTCTCACCACCGACCCCTGAGCTCTCACAGAGCTCCTCGTGGAGCTACGGCCAGAGACAGGGTCCTCGTCGCCTTCACCACCGGTGCTGGCCGACCGACCGTGCCACGCATCGACCACCGTCAGGCTCTCCGAAGCTCTGGTCGAGATGACATCCTCATCATGGACCGGCTCCATCGGGGACAGCTCCGGCGGGACCGCCGGAAGTGCAGCCTCAGCAGCAGACGCCGCGGTGGCTGACGCCGTTGTAGTCGGAGCCTCAAGCCGCTGCTGGAGCAGGGCCTTGAGTTCCTCCAGCTCGGAGGCCATCTTGTCCATCCGCTGAGCGACCATGTCCACCTTGGCGAGCCTGGAGCCTGGAGGGAAGGCTCGTGTGCGCGTCGCTTCTGAGGGCCGCCATGCCAGGCAGGCTGCCGCGCTCTCTCCACCCGGGCAATCCTGTCTCTCCGGGTGGGCACACTCAGACACATGCAGTGCGTACAAGCCAGTTCAGTGAGTCCCTGTCGCAGGTGGTCGAGGCCAAGGCAGTCAGGACAGTGCTCGTGCCCGTCCTCGGGGTCGAGCGGGGCACGACAGTCCACACAGATCATGAACATAATTGCAGGAGTAGCCGCCGTAGGGGCGCAGACACCCACCGGCACTTGAAAGGTTGACTTTAGGGGCGAAACCACCCTCTGTAAACGACGAAGGAAGTCAGTAACTGCCGTAGAGGCGGAAACACCCTCGGTCAGAGACGGCAGTAAAACACAGGAAAACAGTACAGACTACCGTAGAGGCGGAAACACTCTCGGTCAGAGACTGCAGTAAACTCAGGAAATTAGCATAAACTGCCGTAGAGGCGGAAACACCCTCGGTCAGAGACCGCAGTAAAACTCAGGAAATTAGCATAAACTGCCGTAGAGGCGGAAGCACCCTCGGTCAGAGACCGCAGTAAAACTCAGGAAATTAGCATAAACTGCCGTAGAGGCGGAAACACCCTCGGTCAGAGACCGCAGTAAAACTCAGGAAATTAGCATAAACTGCCGTAGAGGCGGAAGCACCCTCGGTCAGAGACTGCAGTAAAACTCAGGAAATTAGCATAAACTGCCGTAGAGGCGGAAACACCCTCGGTCAGAGGCTGCAGTAAAACGCAGGAAAACAGTACACACTGCCGTAGAGGCGCAAACACCCTCGGTCAGAGACTGCCGTAAGAGGCAGGAAAATATAGTATAAACTGCCGTGGAGGCGTACACACCCCCGGTCAGAAATACATAGAATGCCCAGTTAAATACCAGTGCGAAATTCTATTTGTCAAGAACAAAAGCGACACCGAAGGAGTGGAAACACGGTAAGGGGTAGTAGTCAAACTGTCGAGGAGGCGGAAACACCCCTGGACAGCAACAATGAATCAAAACGGAGCGGGAACACTCTCAAGTATCAATAACTACCGTGGAGGAGGAAACACCCCCGGTCAGAAATAATCAGAAACAAATCACCGGCACGTAGGCGCAAACACCATCGGCCAGGAAAATCTTACTCTTCAAAAGTAGGGAGGCGACACTGGGAAGTCGCGGACAGCATCCAAAAAAGGGCCAAACTTATGTAATAGGGAGCCGAGGGGCGAAAGCACCCACAGTCCACAATACAGACAATGCGTAACAGTCGAAAGATAACAGCAGTGTAACACAAGAAAGTTATAAACAGAAAGCAGTACTAGCCGAAGCGGCGGAAACGCCACCGGCGTCCGTGGGTAGCCCACGGCGAAATCACCCACGGCCAAACAAACCCAGAATACGACTGTTACCGAGCGTGAAAATATAACACAAGGCGTTTTAAACACAAAATACAAACGATCGCTACAGGCTAACAGGCGAATGCACCCACACCAGAGCAGAACGCCGCATCACATTAGCTACAATGCTAACAATAGCGAGGCGCCGTCAGGTGTGAACACCTGCGAGACGCGCAGCTGGAAATCCTCCGTAGGGCGAGAGCAAGAAAACGCCCGCAGGCATCAGTACTCACCAATGTCGGAGGTCAAAATTGCATTCACAGTCTAAAGGAGGGCGAATAATACCGCAGCTCCCTGCAAAAAACATAAGACTGGTAATCGGAACGCAAACTCTCATCAAACCTGATGTATCGCACGAGAAGATGAAAAGCGAGGACTTCCGGGGCACGCATGCCTTAAGTTCCGGAGTAGGACGGAATGCGCATGCGCGTCACCCGGGTCACAAGTGACAATTTTGTTATTAACTCTCGACCTGCATGAGCATGCGATGAATCATTCAGTGCTAAAGCACCGCCTGGCGGTCAGTAGGAACGAAATAGAACAGCATACATAGCTACCAAGGCATTATATTTTGGTGCATAGCCTTTAGATATTGGCCCATAATGATGGCAAATTTCAAATTCTACTATGTTCCAACAGTGTGGTTCCATCATAAGAGTAAACAGGTGACAAAATTGTTTTCTTGCAGTCAGGATATGCCACATATTAAGCATAACAAGAAGGTAAACAAGTCGAAGAACACACCTATCAGTTTAGCTGCTGAAATCATGTCTCGCACATCAAAATATCTATTTTTTTTAAACAAAATAATGCCATCAGTCAAACTATTTAAATGTTAAGTCTCCTCCCTTCTGTTGTGTTTAGTCTTATCCAACATAAAAAGCATTTTATTGGCCTTGTCCAAACTTTTTTTGGAATTTGTTGCGAGGGTGAAATTTTAAATGATCACATAATTACCCCAAAACAATAATTCTGCTTGGCTTTAACAACTGATATGTTGTCTGTACACAATGCTCTACCTTATTAACATATTGAATGTTTTGAAAATGCCAGCATTTTGATTTTATTCACAAAATACCAAGTGTCCCAACTTTTTTGGAATCCGCTTTGTATTAATAATGCACACGTCCTGTTTGGCACCGTGGAAAAGCTAGCAAGGCCACCAAATCAAATGCCCTCTGAGTTCCTCTCAGTCAGCAAATGCAATGAGTTTGCATCCTTTTTCAAGGAAAGATTGAAAAAATACGTACAAACATAATCACACAGGTGCAACCGGCCCATGATTCGGACCAACTTGCTACGGTGAAGTTAAATCTTAACCTCATGAGAAATTTTCATTTAATTGATGTGGACATTCTTAATAGAACGGTATAAAGTCTTAGCTCCTCTACATCTGACTTAGATATTCTACCAACAGCCTTCTTCAAATCCATCTTACATCTAATATCACCAGATCTACTTCAGATCATCAACACCTCACTACTGTAGGTACAATTGCAGTTATGCAATCGGAATTACATTATTGGGTGTGAATAACTTCCTCACACGGCTTGCACTATTAAATGTAGGGGAAGTACAGTAATGTAATTATAA
The DNA here is from genome assembly GCF_034702125.1 of Engraulis encrasicolus. Lineage (NCBI taxonomy): Eukaryota > Metazoa > Chordata > Actinopteri > Clupeiformes > Engraulidae > Engraulis > Engraulis encrasicolus. Next base: position 27,690 of record NW_026945534.1, on the reverse strand, counting down.
TTACATTAATAAGTATACAATTCTTATACAGTTCCAAATATGTAATGTGTTATTAATATATGTGAGGAATAAGAGTATAAGAAATGATGCATGAAGAGTGTGTTAAACTCTTACCGCTGGGTGTCAATAATGTGTAGGTGTGTACATATGGAATCGTCAATTGTCTAATTAATGATTGCATAAAACACGTTTCATGACCGTCTCATAAAATCATGACCATTAATAATAGTAATAATAATAATACATTTTATTTTGAGCGCCTTTCAAAATACCCAAGGACACTTTACAATCAAAAACAAATACATAACAATAGGGAAAATAAACGAAGCTTAGTGAATTAACAATATGAGAGTAATGAGAGTAATTAAAATGCAAAAATAAAATAAAGGGGGAAAAAAAGTACAATAAAAATAAATGTTTTAAAATAACAAAAAGAAGTAGAATGAAAATTGAAAATAACATAAAAATGAGGGGAAGAAAAGATAAAATATGTAAAATAGAAGATAAACTGATGATTAAAATGAAGTGGAAGTGCCAATGTGAAATGTAAAAGTAGAAGTGAAAAGGTGTGTCTTCAGCTGAGTTTTGAAAGTGGACAGTGTAGAACACTGTCGAAGTGAGAGTGGGAGAGCATTCCAGAGTTTGGGGCCAACAACACTAAATGCCCTGTCGCCCATGGTGCGCAAGTGTGTGGAGGGAACTGTAAGGAGGAGTGAGTCAGTGGAGCGTAGTGTGCGGGTGGGATTGTATGGGGTGAGGAGACTTGTGATGTAGGAGGGTGCAAGGTTGTGCTGGGCCTTGTATACGAGGAGGAGAATTTTGAAATGGATACGTGAATGGATAGGAAGCCAGTGTAATTGATAGAGGATAGGGGTAATGTGATGCCAAGGTCTGGTGTGTGTAAGTAATCTAGCTGCTGAGTTTTGAATGTATTGAAGACGGTTAATCAATTTAGTAGGGAGACCAGTGAGTAGGGCATTGCAATAATCTAATCTGGAGGTTACAAAAGCGTGAATGAGGGTCTCAGCCATAGAGGTAGAAAATAACACTAGAGAGGACACAGCAATTTGCGACAGCACTGGGAAATGGCAGATGGAGCTTCCCAACTTCCGTAGGTAGTGTAGGCACCTTCAGTCAATGCAAGTAAATGGAGAACACGCCCACTCCTGTCAAAAAATTGACTAAAACTGTGTGAATATGAAGTAATACATTAATCAAAGACCAGATTTGAAATGTCAGGCTAAATATCCACTTAAATCATATGAGTCGATAAAATACATTTAAAAATCAAATAATATATTTTATGAACATAGTTAGCAACACACTTCAACTATTGTCCTTGTATAGTGTGTTGATGGACATTTTCACATGATTATGCCATATTTGACAGAGGTGAGCCTCGTTCTCCGTTAATTTCCATTTCTCTGATCTACCTACAGATAATGGCCGCTACAGATTGCCGTAAAAAGGGGGGCGGGGTCCTCTCTAGTGTTATTTTCTACCTCTATGGTCTCAGCAGAGGTAGGGGTAAGAGAAGGGCGGAGTCTGGAGATGGTTTTAAGGTGGAAAAACGCAGTTTTGGTGAGGTGTTTAATATGGGATTCAAAGGAGAGAGAAGAGTCGATGATGACGCCCAGATTTTTTACTTCAGAGGAAGTGGAGGTAAAATAATCAGGGATGGAGAACTGAGAATGGTTTATCTTTTTATGGACCGACTGTATCCATGCATTCATTATTTCCCGCCTGGACTACTGCAATGGGATACTGTATGGCCTACCCAACAAAGCCTTGGACCGACTACAGTATGTTCAGAATTCAGCAGCCAGAATTATAAATAATAATAATAATAATACATTTTATTTTTGAGCGCCTTTCAAGATACCCAAGGACACTTTACAATCAAAACAAATACATAACAGTAGGGAAAGTAAAACAAAGCTTCAGTGAATTAACAATAAGAGAGTAATTAAAATGCAAAAATAAAATAAAATAGAAATAAAAGTACAATAAAGATAAATGTTTTCAAGTAAGAAAAAGAAGTAGAATGCATTTGAAAATAAAATAAAATGAGGGGAAAAAATAATAATATGTAAAATTAAAAATAAACTGATGATTAAAATAAAGTGGAAGTGCCTGTCAATGAAGTGGAAAAGCAGAAATGAAAAGGTGTGTCTTCAGCTTGGATTTAAAAGTAGATAGTGTAGAACACTGACGAAGTGACAGTGGGAGTGAATTCCAAAGTCTGGGGCCAACAACACTAAATGCCCTGTCGCCCATGGTGCGCAGGTGTGTGGAGGGAACTGTAAGGAGGAGTGAGTCAGTGGAGCGTGGTGTGCGGGTGGGATTGTATGGGGTGAGGAGACTTGTGATGTAGGAGGGTGCAAGGTTGTGCTGGGCCTTGTATACAAGGAGGAGAATTTTGAAATGGATACGTGAATGGATAGGAAGCCAGTGTAATTGATAGAGGATAGGGGTAATAATAATAATAATAATAATGCATTTTATTTAGAAGCGCCTTTCAAAAAACTCAAGGACACTGTACAGAGAGAGGCAAAATAAAACAGATAAACAGATTGTAAACAAAAATAAATATATAGAAAATAAATAAAAAATAAAATAAAACAAAATAGAGTTAAAGAATCATAAAGAATAGGCTAACTGAAATAGATGAGTTTTAAGTCTGGATTGGAACAGGGGTAAAGACTCAATATTGCGGATGTCAGGGGGAAGCGCATTCCACAGCTGAGGAGCAGAGCAACTGAAAGCTCTGTTCCCCATGGTGCTGAGACGGGCAGAAGGGACAGAGAGGAGAATGGAGGAAGAGGAACGGAGGGGGCGGGAGGGAATAGCAATGTGAATAAGATCAGATAAATAAGGAGGGGCAAGATTGTGGATAGCCTTGAATGTGTGGAGAAGTATTTTAAAGTGAATTCTAAATTTTATAGGGAGCAAGTGGAGATGTTGGAGTGCAGGGGTAATATGGTGACAGAAAGGGGTTTTAGTTATGATGCGGGCGGCTGAGTTCTGGACCAGTTGGAGCTTGTGGAGAGATTTTTGAGGGAGACCAAAGAGGAGAGAATTACAGTAATCAATACGAGAGGTGACAAGACTGTGTACAAGGATGGAGGTAGAATGGGAGGTGAGAGAGGGGCGGAGACGATTAATGTTGCGTAGGTGGAAATAAGCAGACCGTGTGATGTTGTTAATGTGGGAGAGGAAGGATAGAGAGCCATCAAGCATGACACCCAAACTCTTAACTTGAGGGGAGGGGGAGACAGGAGAGCTATCAATTGAGAAGGAGAAACTATTTGATGTGGGTAATGTGATGCCAGGGTCTGGTGTGTGTGAGTAATCTAGCTGCTGAGTTCTGAATGTATTGTAGACGGTTAATCAATTTAGTAGGTGAGTAGGGCAGTGAGTAGGGCATTGCAATAATCTAATCTGGAGGTTACGAAAGCGTGGATGAGGGTCTCAGCAGAGGTAGGGGTAAGAGAAGGGCGGAGTCTGGAGATGGATTTAAGGTGGAAAAACGCAGTTTTGGTGAGTTGTTTAATATGGGATTCAAAGGAGAGCGAAGAGTCGATGATGACGCCCAGATTTCTTACTTCAGAGGAAGTGGAGGTAAAATAGTCAGGGTTAGAGAACTGAGAAAGGTTTATCTTTTTAAGTAATGATGGAGTGGCGATGATGATGGCTTCGGTTTTGTTTTGATTAAGTTTAAGAAAATTTTGGGTCATCCAATTACTAATTTCATTTAGGCAGGTTGTTAAGTTAGCGAGGGGGAGTGGATGGGAGGGTTTGGTGTGAATGTAAATTTGGGTGTCATCTGCATAACAATGAAAATTTAGGCCATGTTTTCGGAGAATGTTACCAAGGGGAAGAATATAAATGATGAAGAGTAGGGGGCCTAGAACTGAGCCTTGAGGAACACCATGTGTGAGGACTGAATTTGGAGACCGGAAATCACCAATAGAGACAAACTGCTCTCTTCCAGTTAGATAGATATATCTCGCACAAAGCGGTGGCAACACATCACTTCAACACTCAGGCAGCTTCACTGGCTCCCAGTGAAGTCCCGCATTCAGTAGAAAATCCTCCTGTTGACATACAAATCACTTCACTCTCTTGCTCCTCAGTACCTCTCTGACCTCCTCCAACCCCACTCCCAGTCCAGGTCCCTGCGGTCTTCTGAAAAGGACAATCTCATCATCCCCCGAGCCAGACCTCCTACTGTTGGTGACTGAGCTTTTTGTGTTGCTGCCCCCACGCTCTGGAACAGTCTACCTCCCAACATATGCCAGGCCCCCACACTGGCTACCTTCAAGAAGCACCTTAAATCCCATCTATTCACAGAGGCATATGGACTTTATAAGGCACTGCCCCTTCCCCCTGCCCCTTCTCCCCACCTGCCCCTTCACTGCCCCCCCCCCATGAAAAGCGACCTTTTATTATTATTATTATTATTATTATTATTATTATTATTATTATTATTATTATTAATAATAATAATAATAATAATAATAAATTAGGAACAAATATTTCCCTCAAAACAGTAATGTTTACTTTGCACAATTCTTCATCATGTCAATGGTTTGAATGTTTTGAAAATGGCAGCATTTTGTTTTTATTCATAAAATGACAATTGTCCCAACTTTTTGGGATCTGGTTTGTATGTTTAATTGGAACTGGAACTGGAGTTGGAATATGAGAATTTTTCCCTTTCTGGGACATCAAAGTTGATCTTAAGTCAATTATCTTTATCTTAATCAAAGTCTGATCTGCTTATCTCATCTTATTAAATACTATGAAATGACTTTATGTAACAAGGCCAACTAGTAGACCCCCGAGTGGCGGACTGTGCTGGAAAACCTGTTATATTTACTTATCTTATAAAATACATTTGAGTTGACTTGACTCATTTTATAAAGTACATTTTACTTGACTTGAGTTGTATTATAAGATGCATTTGAATTGACTTCACCTATAAAATACATTTTACTTGACTTGTCTTTGTTTCAGGCAGCCAGCTCAAAAGCAGCACAGAGCAATAATGGTCTACAGGGGACCAACAACCCCTCCAACAAGATTCCCCAGAAGCGTTGCAGTGCCTGTGCACGGGTAACAGCACCTTGAGATCTTCACTATGCACTACTTTAAAGGAACAGTCCACCCTTTTTTGATTTGCACATTTTTGCAGTATTTCCAAGCATTATTCATGAATGAACATACCGTTTTCTTCTCAGTGTTTTCGGTACTTAGACTTATTGGTATCAGAATTATAAGCATAGCCTAGTATAATCATGGGAAGTAAATAGGAGCATTAGCATCAAGCCACAAGTGAACACAGGATGGGATTAAGTAGCTGTTTTGCACTCTGGTGAATTTTACATTAATTTTAGAGTAGTTTATAAGAACATTTGATGATTTGTTTGCTTCCACAGACTTGCATTTTTATTGTATAGCTCATAGGTGGCCAACCCACGGCTCTCGAACCCCATGCGTCTCTTTGCCTAGTGTCTTGCGGCTCTTGCTTTCATGTCCAAGTTTGTGCTAATGTCCAATAGGCAATATGCATTGGAATTGCGCACACAAAGTTGATTAGAACTATGGCAAATAAGTGCCCTGTGGTCTTGGTACTGTAGTAGGCCTTGCCTAAATGTGTCCTGAATGATCACGGTGGTGTGTGACATTTGTTACTGCATTGGCCCAAATACAAGACGTGATTTAAGCCTATGTTCTAAAAATAGCGCTTTAAAAAGTGACCGCGTCTTTCGCTGACTAGACAAAATAGCGGCTAAAATGTTTTAACCGGAAATATTTGGCCATCACTACTCAAGGTAATACAACTCTCAATAAGGTCAAGAAAATTTACTGTCCATATTTGTAGATTCTATCGCTCGGATATGGCAGTATTGTGCAAATGATTATCTGCTCAAGAGAGAGGCGTCTTTCTGGAGCAGAGATGCGCCGAGAATCTCTCTGCTGCGTAGCCATCCCTGCACTCTGTTAGAAGCAGTGTTCAGTGCTATTGACCCGAATGTGAAATTATGTTTTTGGTTTAAAATAGTCTCATTTTCGCGGGCTATAGACAAAATATCGCCAAAAATAATGTTCTATCCTGGTTTTCGCTGTGAATGTCGGCCGTGGTCTATCAGCCATTGTCAAAGCGGCGCGGGCAGACAGTGTGAAGGTGGGAAACAATTTCAATCGACTTGTCGCTTGTCCGCGCTTAGTTAAGTCTCAAAAAGAAAACTTTGTTTTTTCCCCTGGCCCCCTGTCAGCACCTGCTGAAACATTAATGTGGAAAATGAACGGCGATTTGACAAACCACCCTGTTAAGTTTTGGATGGTGTCGTCGTCAGACTTCCAATGATCATCTTTGCGCAAGAAGCGGTGCCTGTGTGCGCCTAGCCCCGAATGAGCTAAGACAGGCAGGGAATCTTTGCGCCGCGTTACTGTTTTCGTGCTCTGTTATAAAGAGTGCTCGTGGAAATGATGCTATTTTATTAAAAATTTCCCACAAAAAATTGAAGCAGTAAAAAAAAGAGGGGGGGGGAGGGTCATCTTATATTCAGGATTGTCTTGTAGTCAGACCATTAAGTTGGAGTGTAACATCAATTCGAGGCAATACAAACACATAGTAGTAGGGTGCCCTGTGTAATTCAGCTGGATTTGGATGTTTAAAACGATTTTCTTGCTCAAATTGATAGAAAAGGGGTTGAAGAGGACATTCCACTTTGTCTTCAAATTTTCACCTTCCATTTTCATATTTTTTATAACAATATAATTTAGCCCTTCTGTTGTTCGGGTCATTTTTGACCCGTTTTAGTGTGAAAAAAACGCACTTTCCTTCATTTTCTTGGAATGAGGCTTCATCTAATCCTCAGTCACAATCAGTTCAACACAAAAAAATATGTTTAGTAAATGTTAAAGGTCCAAAAAAAAAAAAGTTACATCTGTGGTGTTCGGGTCAAAATTGACCCGGCATAGATTTTTGGTTGTTGTATGCATTTCTGAAAAGCTGTCGGTTGCCCTTTGTCTTCAGTTTGGTGATTCATGGTGATGAAAATATATTTCTTGCCTGGAAGATCATATCTCCTGTTGTGAAAGAGGTACAGATGTATTTCTGGTGTCTACTCATATGTTTTCATGGTCAGGGAATCCATTTCTGCATTATATAATGAGATTTTCTGCACATTTGTTTGCAAAATAAATGTTTGCACATTATTTTGTCCAAAAAACGTATCAAAAATTCATACTGGCACCCAAACATGTAGATCTGGTCTTATACTTTCCATAAAGTTTATGTGGCAATGAGATAATGGTCCATGCTCATAGCATAGTGGATTCAGATGAACAGTGTGACTTTTTTCATGTTCATTGAGGTGTTCATTTCCTATATCTTTGCATTAGATTGGCGGAATAGCTGTGATTCTGACAGAATTGTTATTTTGTATATTTACCAGACTAAAATCATGTAAATATTGAAAAACACCAAGTCAACATATAAAACAATAAAACAATAATTTTATGCACTGAAATCTAATTTAGTTGACATTGGGGCTTTATCCTGCTATACATGTCTTTGGGTTGGTTTGGGCCCGAACACCACAAATGTCACTATTTATGATATTTTTTAATATTAGAGAAAAACTAATAAAAGAAATTTGGGGGTTGTTGTACTCTCATATCAGCAGCAATATATGGACAACATAATCACTAATTGTATCACTTTAGGAAACATTAATAGTGAATTTATGCAGGTTTTGATAGTTTTGGTCATCAAAAACGATTTGCATAATGTAAGATAAAATACCTGTAAAGTCAAAAAGATAAATAAATAGAGTAGTATTTCCATGGATATGAATACATACCAAGTTAGCTATGAGATGAAAACAATATTAGATGAGAAATAGTGTTTTTAGGTATTTTATGGCTGAGTTTTGTTATCACGGGTCAAAAATGACCCGAACACCACAGGTGTATGCAGCTTATGAACACAACACAAGGGTTAGGCGGAGCTTATTTTATAGGGCCACTACAAGGACCTAAATCCTGCTGGATTTGCATGTAATATGTATATTTAGTTTTGGTTTTTTTTGCGTACATTGATGGAAAATACATAAAAATAGAAGTTAAACTTGTGTAACGCCGCATTATGTAATAACGGTGCAATATGTAATAATGTAACAAATTATTACATAATGTGGTGACAATCGCCGCATTGTGTAATAATTTACGCATTTCGTAATACATTTCTTGAACGCATTTCGTAATAACTTTTTTCTCATCTTGTAATAAATTATTACAAAATGCGAAATTTATTACGGAATGCGGCCGCAACTTTTTTTTTGATGGAAATGTAATAAGATGGTGCATTATGTAATAATCTATATGGATATGTTTTTTCTGCACTTGGATTCAGTAGGCGCAGCACACACACATAGTCTCAGTGACATGGTATAGTCACTGCCCTCTCTCTCTCTCATTCTTCTCAGTTCTCAAACTGCTCGAGAGTCGCGAATGATGCGGTTAAAACCGTTAAGAAATAATTTCACAACTTGTTGCGTGCAACGAGTCCAACGAATGTCTCGCACTTTCTGCTACATTACACCAATTTACAGCGACATTAAATAGGCCAGGTCTAAACACTTCACGAGGTGGTGAAAACTAAATTAAATATCTAAATTAAATATCTTGGATAGCCTATATAGACCTAGGCCTAACTAGATTTGTTGCAATACAGATTCATTTTCTAGAGCCAGAAGTGTTCCGCTGGACTGACGAAACCGAACACGATCAAGTTTGCAACTTCTTTCCCTCGTGCGCTGTCCGTCAGCACCACCTGTCATTAGACGTCCGATTAGCTTTCATTACGTGCTGAGGGAAAAACTCTCGCCATTAGGCCTATGTGCTGTTGCACTGTTGTGAGGAATATCACCAAATAATTTAGATAAAAGTCAGAACATTATTTTGGCAATGAAAGGCACACAGGTGGCTGGAAGCTCAAGCAGTCTTCAGTCTGTTCATTTAAGTTTTTGGGTGCTCTTGGATATCGGGGATCAGTTCATGTAGAGAGAAGAGTTCATCCAGGCACTCCAAAATAAGGTGCCCAAACGATAAGTTACATTAAAAAGCCTTTAATGGTACTGGGCTGGGGTTACATTAAAAAGCCGACATGTTTCGACCTCACCAGGTCTTCATCATTGAAAAGAAAGGCCTCCCTTAAATAGTGACATCACCACATGTGACCCATTACGCACTACACACATTTGCGCACACCATAGAAAACAAAGATTAAAAATAGCCTGGGGTAATAAGTGATGCCACAGAAAAAATGACCAGAAGTACAAATAAAAATCACAAAAAACAAGTAAAATCAATATCCTCATTTAGACCAGTATAGCGCATGGCATCCAGTTGGTGTATCCAAAAAGTCTGCCTCTGATTAGGCCTAAGTCTTTTTAGCCTGTCCCCACCCCTCGGAAGAGGTTTGATATGCTTGACGCCCTGTATGCGCAGCAGAGAATCATTTTTACCATGGTATTCATATGTTTCGCCATAGGATAGTCAAAATTGCCCACTCTGATACCATATTTATGTTCTGCTAGCCTATCTCGCATGCGCCTTTTTGTGCGCCCGATATAAAAGAACCCTTCAGCGCAAGGACAAGTTAGGCGGTATATGACAAATGTAGAATTGCAATTAATGAAATCTCTCTGTCCATATTCATTCGTGGTTTTAGTATCCACAAAAGATTTGGCTTGTGTAACATTTGGACAGTGGGGGCAGTTCATACATCTATGAACTGTCGTAACAAAAAAAGGACGGGACTGCTGCTGGCGATGATGTTTGTTTTTGGTCAATAACGTGTTGCGTTGTAGGGAGCGCGCTTCACTGTATGCGTTTTGAATGGCTTCCTTGGAATATTCATTAACTAATATTCACTTTCTGGATTTGACGATATATAAAGACGCGGAGGGACAGCTGCACACCACCTTATTCAGAAAGGCGACCTCTCGGAACACCATTCTGAGAGCGGATTCATTCCATCCCCCGCATCTCATTAGAAATATTCCACACTGCCAATTCCAGAGATTAGGCGTATCTGTGATTTCGAAAATGATTTTCACGAGCAGGCCGAGCTGATGGAGAAAAGATTCAGTGATAGAGCCTATCACCCTAAAGCCATCCAAAACGCATACAGTGAAGTGCGCTCCCTTCAACGCAACACGTTATTGACCAAAAAGAAACATCATCGCCACCAGCAGTCCCGTCCTTTTTTTGTTACGACATATAGTACACAAGCGACGCGGATCAGGCAAATTATTAAGAACAATTGGTCCATTATTGAAAGTGATGCGCAACTACGTGAGGTGTTCCCAGAACCACCCATGGTGTCTTTAAAGAGTGCACCCAGCCTAGGAGATAAATTAATGCGCTCTCACCTACAGGTGAAAAAGAGAGAAACCTGGCTGCGTAAACCCTTTGGCACCTATAGATGTATGAACTGCCCTCACTGCCCAAATGTTACACAAGCCAAATCTTTTGTGGATACTAAAACCACGAGAGAATACGGACAGAGAGATTTCATTAATTGCAATTCTACATTTGTCATATACCGCCTAACTTGTCCTTGCGCTGAAGGGTTCTTTTATATCGGACGCACAAAAAGGCGCATGCGAGATAGGCTAGCAGAATATAAATACCTGTATGCTATCAGAGTGGGCAATTTTGACTATCCCATGGCGAAACATTTCAATGAATATACCATGGTAAAAATGATTATCTGCTGCGCATACAGGGCGTCGAGCATATCAAACCTCTTCCGAGGGGTGGGGACAGGCTAAAAAGACTTAATCAGAGGCAGACTTTTTGGATACACCAACTGGATGCCATGCGCTATCCTGGTCTAAATGAGGATATTGATTTTACTTGTTTTTTGTGATGCTTATTTGTACTTCTGGTCATTTTTTTCTGTGGCATCACTTATTACCCCAGGCTATTTTTTAATCTTTGTTTTCTCTGGTGTGCGCAAATGTGTTTAGTGCGTAATGGGTCACATGTGGTGATGTCACTATTTAAGGGAGGCCTTTCTTTTCAATGGTGAACGTAGCCCTGATGAAGACCTGGTGAGGTCGAAACATGTCGGCTTTTTAATGTAACCCCAGCCCAGTACCATTAAAGGCTTTTTAATGTAACTTCCCGTTTGGACACCTTATTTTGGAGTGCCTGGATGAACTCTTCTCTCTACATGAACTGATCCCCGATATCCAAGAGCACCCAAAAACTTAAATGAACAGACTGAACAGATTGCCAAAATAATGTTCTGACTTTTATCTAAATTATTTGGTGATATCCCTCACAACAGTGCAACAGCACATGAGCCTAATGGCGAGAGTTTTTCCCTCAGCACGTAATGAAAGCTAATCGGACGTCTGATGACAGGTGGTGCTGACGGACAGCGCATGAGGGAAAGAAGTTGCAAACTTGATCGTGTTCGGTTTCGTCAGTCCAACGGAACACTTCTGGCTATAGAAAATTAATCTGTATTGCAACAAATCTAGTTAGGCCTAGGTCTATATAGGCTATCCAATATATTTAATTTAGACAGAATCCTTTCAAGCCGTGCAGCATCAACGTGGTGATATAGCCTACTGTCTGCACTTGTTCCGTTGCCTGCCTCATAGCAGAGAAGGAATGGCTTGCTGTTGTTGAAGATTTGTAACGTGGATTATCGAAACTGAAGACTTGATTTCTTTTATTGATACCTTTTTGTTTGGTATAATTACGGACAATGCAAATAACTGATTTTTGTGACGTTCGGACATTTTTGGAAGGAATATAATCGAATTAGTCCCGCCGCTTGGGTTATTGTTTTTCGCGTGCATGTGGATGAGCATAGGCTATTGAATTTGATTGCAGCCTAATAGGCCTACTGAACAGTGGACTGAAATTGAAAGTAGGACAAAGAGTGGCATTTTTCTCGGGTGCTATGACTTCTTGCTTTGCAAGAAGACAGTCTCCTCACTCCACGGGCAAAAAGCACCATGGTCAGACCCTGGTGCGCATGTAGGCAGACATGAAAGACTCACTACTCCACGGGCAAATATCGGGAAAAATTAAGCACCACCAGCATGGACAGCTCCCCACGAGTCACTTATAATGGTTGGTCTTTTCCTGGGATTTGATTCATGTTGTTTGGGGGAAAATATAAAAATATCCTTTGTAATGTTAAGAATATTTCCAAAGAGCTAAGATGGGGCTTAAGAACAATATGGGCCAGGTTTGTCTCCGTGCGTACACACACACACACACACACACACACACACACACACACACACACACACACACACACACACACACACACACACACACACACACACTCTCTCTCTCTCTCTCTCTCTCTCTCTCTCTCTCTCTCTCTCTCTCTCTCTCTCGCCACAGACCCACGCAAGTGCAAGACAAGTTTTCACCTCCTCGTGAAGTGTTTAGACCTGGCCTATTTAATGTCGCTGTAAATTGGTGTAATGTAGCAGAAAGTGCGAGACATTCGTTGGACTCGTTGCACGCAACAAGTTGTGAAATTATTTCTTAACGGTTTTAACCGCATCATTCGCGACTCTCGAGCAGTTTGAGAACTGAGAAGAATGAGAGAGAGAGAGGGCAGTGACTATACCATGTCACTGAGACTATGTATGTGTGCTGCGCCTACTGAATCCAAGTGCAGAAAAAACATATCCATATAGATTATTACATAATGCACCATGTTATTACATTTCCATCAAAAAAAAAAGTTGCGGCAGCATTCTGTAATAAATTTCGCATTTTGTAATAATTTATTACAAGATGAGAAAAAAGTTATTACGAAATGCGTTCAAGAAATGTATTACGAAATGCGTAAATTATTACACAATGCGGCGATTGTCACCACATTATGTAATAATTTGTTACATTATTACATATTGCACCGTTATTACATAATGCGGCGTTACAACTTGTCTGTATACTTTATTTTCACATTTTTATGACATTATCATTAAGGCGATTTATGGGCTCATTGATTACAGGCTCATTATAAGTGCCTTAGCCATGCTGGATTTGGATGGACATTTGATTAAAGTTGATTAAGCAGAGAAAGACACATTCAACTTTGTCTTCAAATGTGGAACACCCACCATTTTGAAAAAAATGTATACAGTTATCATTGAGGCAGAGCTTAATTTACAGTAGGGCTATAGCGTAACTCGGCTCTCAATCATGTTGGATTTGCATGCAAGATGGCAAGATGTATTTTTCAGTTTAAGATTGTTTTTTTTTGGGCTATTTACGAAACCATTGACAAAAAATAAAACAAAACATAAATAAAACAATGAATTTTGTGAACTGCAGGAACCAGTAATTCACTAGTCAACATCATTCATATTAAGAACAGGACATGTTATGAGCAACATTAAGGATTCATATTGCATTTTCTTGGACAATTTTTTAGATGCGTCCCAGCATCTCTATAAGAGGGTCTGTCCCTCCGTCCGCTGTCCGTCCGTCCGTCCGTTCGTCTGAAACGCATTCCTTCAATTGTTCCTTTGTGTGTCCACACAGCGGCAGAGTTGGCATTTTGGCCTGGGGCGAATGCGTGCAAGCCAAAATGTTTATGATATTTTACCAAACCGGCAAGGCTACGCTGACTGCGTTTTGAGACAGACAACTGAGGGGGACATTCAAATTTCGGCATTGTTTTGCATTTGGACAGTGGGAGGCAACTTCGTTCCGTTTCCACAGCACGCCAACACCACTGTGAGTGTCACTTATATTCACGGTCTTTACCACTATGAAACACTTCGGCCCATGAGGATGTCAAACGTGAAGAAGGGACTTTATCATGTTGTGTATGATAGTGTTGCGTTGTGCTCAGCTATTTTGGTTCGTCAGAAGCTCGCGGAAATGAACGATTTAGAAGTCAGCAGGCAATTTTTGACACAGATGTTCGTACTCGGATAGAGGGGCATTTGCATTGCATAACGCTCCAAGACATTCAAACCGTAATTAGTTGACAGACCTCGACCCGCAGCGCATACGATCATCTAAACCTGTAACCTTAGCTATTTTTCTTTCACCACATTCACATTTTCCTCCGCTTTTCCCCAGTCTACAAACTCGGGCTCAGAAGTGTGTATGTACGAGCCTCCCTTTTAATATCCCCTGCCTGCGAGTTTGCAAACATTCTGCCACTACGTTTCAGTGAGAAGTCAGTGTGCGCTGCGCACTGAACCATGGTGCTCGAACTACAAGTAGCCTACAGTAGACAGCTGCGCCATTTGACATACGGTAGGCCTATGTTATGATGTTCTCGGACATATTACAAGGTGTTTATCATACGTTTTCTGCTGGCGGGCGCGTGGACCCCACTGGTGCTTTCCGTTGCGCTTAGAGCACGGGAGCGAACGCCTCTTTGGATTCGTAATTGCAGTCGTTTGAATTTGGTAAACTCTGGCGCTGAATCTGAATATTAACGTAATTCACCCAAAGGGTGAACCCATAAGCGCATGATTCACTCAAACGGTTTTATTTCTTTATTATTTGTCAGTTTCGATTCTTTCCCACATCCACATGATGCTGAAATGATGTGATAGTAAAGGTTGCTACTAATAATGTCTGGTAATTTGTAATGTAGCCTACTTGATCTATGAGAAATTTGAAATCATATGGTTCTTTTCCAAATCCAAGCATGATAGGCTTATTATAGCCTAAACTGCAAAAAAGAGCCTTGTCTCTCCATTTCGCTGCCTGCCACATTAATTTTGAGTTTCCATGGGTAATATGAGCAGTAAACAATAAACACATCCTTGGGGGCTTGACCGGTTAGGAGGAGGTCAGGGGGTCGTTTGGTTTTGTGGGGGAGGGGGTGTTGGAACTGGCATAGAGGGACGCATCTGTTGTCGGCCTGTCGGCCTTGTTACTCACTTTTCTCAATATCACTCATCATTTTAAATACATTATAATTGATATTTGTGCCATTGTGAAGTGCCCATGTGGTAAAAGGATTTGTGAGGAATGCGCTGTCCACCATTAGAAAATATATTGAACCACAGACATACTCTATAACAGTTTCAGCTGTATGTTACTCTACTGAAACCTCACACATAAAACCAAGATGTAATTTAAAATGTTACAAGCAGGGCTTCGAACCGGTTCAAGGAACGAAAACGAAAACCAGGAACTTTTTGTATTTTACAGGGAACAGAAACGAAACCGGAAACGTTATTATTTTTTATGTTCTGGAACGGGAACACTTATTTAAAAATAATGGTAACCGGTTAATACCGGTTAATACCGTTCCTCAAACAACAAAAAAAGTCATTATTTTCCTGCGCATGTTACCATGACGGCTGAGGTTCACGTCCTGTATGACAGACATTCTCTGACTGAATGGAGAGAGAGCTTTAGATTACAAAGTTTTCAGTTTACAGAGTTTGCATTGCATTAGTGTAAGACATTGCAGGGAAGCGCGTGTAAAGCGCACCGACAATGTTCGGCGTTATTGGGCATCCATGGCCACTTCAAACATGCACAAACTCACAATGTCCATCATAGTGCTCCCCATGACCCAAGTCAGCGTGGAGTGCACATTTTCATCATTGAGGTTTATTCTCTGCTTCTCTGCTTAGGTCGTCCCTGAATGACAAAATTCTGGAGGATATTCTTTTCATCCGCTTGAATAAACAGTTTTGAATGTAGGCTGACTCATTTGCACTTCCGTCTTTCTTGGTTAACGTCAGTTAGGCCTATGGGGAGTAATCAGCTGACAGGAACGAAATTAACCGTTCCGGGAACAATATTTTTTGGTTCTAACCGGTTCGGGAACGTCAATTTATTGGTGGAACTCAGAACCGGAAACGTTATAATTCCGTTTCTGTTCGGAACAGAACGTTTGGAAAAAAATAACGGTTCAAAGCCCTGGTTACAAGTAAAAAAAATTAAAGAATGAAACTTTGTAGGGTTTCATCCAAGAATACTGCCAGTTTGGTTTGTAAATAGTTAGCCTACATTACATTACATTTGGCAGACGCTTTATAACCAAAGCGACTTACAAACGAGGACATAATCATAACCAACATCACTAGCAGATACAAAGTGCACAAGAAATATACAGAACAACAAGTGCAGATGCAAAGAAGAAGTGTTAGTTAGGGTTTTTTTGTAAAGTAGAGTCAGTGGCGGACTTAGCAATTTGGGGCCCTAAGCAGTCCCTCCAGTTTTTCGCGATTCAGCGATCGCGTGCATTCATGCAAATTCAATGATATTCCGCATAATTTCACGATGCCACGTAATTCCTGTAAAGCCGCATTTTTCCCGCAAAATTTTCCCCTTTGTCCCCTTCAACATTCTGTGGAGTTTATTGATTTATATTTTCGTCAAAAAATAAAAATGTGACTACAATACCACCGGAGACGAAAACCAATAGGAAGCATTTTTGTTAATATGTCACTGAAACATTGAAAAAATAATTGCCTGCTATTTCGCAAGTCGACCCTCATCTCAGCTGCTCCGCGTCTCTCGCCTCCCCTCCCTCACTATACACGCAGGCGTCGGACACCCGTGACCTTTTTTTAACAGCAGTAGCCTACTTTTCAGTGCAATCCTGGCTGGAAAAAGTATTGTTGCCCATTTATCCATGACGAAGAAGTGTATGCAGTCATGAAATAGTGGCGGTGCTGTCGCACAGTAGCAAACATCTTACGTTAGCCTACATTTTTGAGCAACTTCTCCACTCTCCCCTGTCGCTTTCATGAGCATGCTACCCGACGGTCGTCGTTGTCTGATCTTTTTTCAATGTTCGCTATGTTTGTAATTTAAGGGTCTATGTCTAATCGTAGGCACAAGCCTTCTGATAACAATCACTGTAGTGCCGATCGCAAAGGATTCGGAAGTGTGGATAGGAAGTGAACGGCCCTTCCACGCTTTCACTGTGTTATTGCAATAAAGTCTTGCGAATCCATGCAACCATGCACACAACCATGTCAACGAGAGCGTGTATGCCATCACAACTTTGCATCAAGCAAATAATATGCAACAGCGTGCAATACGAGCACACGAGAGAGAGAGAGAGACGCGTCTTCCAACAGGTGACATTGTAAAGCTTGCATACAACCTGGCTACTGTACCCCGCGAGGCTCTTCATTAGCCTACTGGTAGGCTATACCCACAAGTATTTTTTCATAACGCGCAGTCTCATTTTCCCCCGAAGTCGTTCTAAAATATCGACAGAGATTTATGAGTGTCGCGGCCATGATTTTTTTTACACATTGGACGCACTGGCTTATAAGACGCTCTGGCAGTTTTTGACAATATTTTATTATTGTCAATATTTTATTATTCTATTATATAGGAAGTGTGTTTCTGAATCTCTCTCTCTTTTGTCTTAAGCCTGCTTAGACTGATTGTGGTTTTCAGTTACCAAAAAAATCCAGAAAGGGGTGCAAAATCTTTGCAAAAAATGAGAAAATGCCGCAAAATCTTTGCAAAAAATGAGAAAATGCCGCCACAAAATCAGACATTTTGACCGCAAAAATCACAAAATCCCAGTGCAAAATCCTGGAGGGACTGCCTAAGGCGAATTTAGCTAGGGGGCCCATCGGCCCATTTCATATCACATTTTTTAAACATAAAATCTCTTCTTCGTTTTTTTAAATCACGATTTTCCATTAAAAAAATACAAACATTTACAAACAAAAAAACAGGCAATCTTGGGCTACAACCCTTTCTGGACAGATTTCAATGAATATTTGCAACTTTTCATGCAGAAATTGAACAAACTAAAATGTGAAATTTTCATCCCATTTTCAGTTTAATATGAGAGCAGAGTGATTTTCCCCCCTCACTGAAGTGTTATTTCATATACATGCTTGCTGTCACCTAGCCTATTTGAAGTGATGTCAGTTTGGAATTTCATGGAGGACTTTTAAATGCTGCTGTGTGGAGCAGACAGGATAAGCGACAGGTGGACATTGTTTTCTGACAGAACACCGTTTTGTGGATTTGGCGTTTTCAGGTGGATACTGTCTTTGTGGATGTTTACAGAAATTCCTACTTTCAAAAACTAACCAAGGAGAAATTTACTGAATAAACCGAAAAGCGCGCTCTCTGTCAAACGGTCGCCCTGACCAAAGCCTACCTGAACAGACCCATTGAGAAGAAATGCGCGTGCAGTCAGGTTAAACAGAAACATAGCCTTCACGCTCCCCTTGCTCGCGTGCCTGTGAAATCTAGTAGGCAATTCCGCGCTCAATGCGAGAGTTGCCATCTTGCCTGCACTTCTCATATGTTGGATTTTGGATTTCATGGGAGACTTTGAAATGTCGCCGTGGGAAGTAGACAGAGAGTAGGCGCGGTGCACACTCTTTTTTGACAGAACAGCGGTTTGTAGGCGTTTGTGGTTTCACGTGGATATCGTCTTCGTGGATGTTATAAGTTCCAAAAACTAATCAAGGAGACATTTATTGCATAAACCAAAAAGCGTGCTCTCTGTCAAGCGATCGCTCCGAACCAACCCTTTGAAGACGTGCGTGCACAAAATAAACAGAAACACAGCCTTCACTCTCCCTGCGCTCGTGTGCCTGTGAAGTCTAATCGAAGTACTGTAGGCTATGGAAGTAGGCCTATCCTACTCCACGCTCAATGCACGAGTTGCTTTCTTGCCTGCACTTCTCACAGCGTTAGCCAAAAAAAGTTCAAGGGATTGCCGGTATTCAGGTTTTTTTCTATGGTTGTTTTGTTTCTTTTGAGTGTGGTGACGCTGTGTGTAGTCTAACAACCCTGAATATAGAAAAGGCTATCGGCAAACGTCTCGTGCCTTCCTATTTTTTGTGCTCCGCTTGATGTTACTGACCATGAAGAGTTTGTTGAGTGTGGCGCTTGACAGTTATCCTCCTTATTTAAGACGTCGTTGAATGTTCAGCGATTAGCCTGGCGCACATGGCACGCATGGATGGAATATTCCATTTTAACGCGAAAGAGAGGGGGTGCACAGAATCTGTAGCCTATTTTTTGTAATGTGTTGTAGCCTATTGTTCTTGTTTCCAATTTGAACATACAAAATTCATTATTTATGAAAAATCACAATTTATCTGTGAATAACTGTCCAAGGGCCCCAATTACCAGCTGTAGGTCTATATGAAATTTGCAGAGGGGGTCAGAGGGGGCCCCTACAGCTGGTCTGAGATGGATGGGGCCTAAGGCGGTTGCCTAGCAACACCTCAATGCAAGAACCGCGCCTGCATGCACATAGCCACTTAGCCCTCTTCTCCCCTACCACAGACAATGTGTTATCCAACACACCCAGCCCATGTTCTCATTCACTCAAACCATGCTCCCTCACACATCTACTCCATGCTGTCTCACATCTAGTCCATTCTGTAAGCAACACACCCTATTATCAGGCTAACAGCATACGTTTGCAAATGCATTTCAAGCATTTCGGCACTGTGGAAACCCCAGCACCCAGGCACACACACCAGTGAGCGCAGGCAGAGTACTAAAATGTCACTGTATGTTACTATGCCTCCACAGTATGTCTGTGCATTTTATTGTGTTCCTTACAGTAAGTTGTATTGAGGCCCTATCAGTTGGCCTATATCGCATTTGACCAGGCCAGGCCCCCATATACCAGTAGATTCCAGCCAATGCCACCTGACACAAGCCGTGCCTGTGCCACACTTTCTCGGTATAAGGATACACAGATCTGTGCACCCCCTTTCACAACTTGATGGAGTTGGTACATGCCAAAACCCATCCAATGAAAACATGAAACATAATAAATGCATTGTATAGAAGTCAATGATAACACAGTCACAAATGCTCCATCAGAGATGCAGAATATTATAATGCACTTCTTATAACTAAGGCCTAGAAAAAATAATGTTTTGGTTCCCGTTGCCGACCGACCCTATCATTTTTTGTGCGACCCCAATTTTTTTTTTGAGTTTTTGGAATCCTCAAAAAAATATCGATGTTGTGTGGATGGTTGTTCATATAGACAAGACACAACACGTTTCTTCATTCCCATAACTCGCTATCTCTCACTTTTATGCAAGTTATGCCTGCAAGTTACTGAATTTGCATCGCATGACTATCCACATAGGAGCAACACACGCGCGGCCCGGCTTGATATTAGAAAACCCATGTCATTGCAGAGTTGCGCACCTACTCAGTCAAGTTATAGGCTAATTATTATGCTGCAACATGCTAATTGGTAGTCGTTGTAGCTCGTACATTTTAATCAACTTGCCTCACAGCGTTCTTACAGATTAATAGCCTACGATGTAGGCTAGGGAACCTGGCGAAAATGCCTGTCAAATGATAAGTCAATCGCCTTACCTCACCCAACACTGACAGCCTGACCACCCGCCTCGAAATGCAACACACAGACAGTATGAGTATCCACGATTTTTGAATGTATTGATATTGTCTCGTCGTGTTAGAAAAGGGCTTCCATTCAGTCACGCTGCATGTTCGACGAGATGCTATAACTCGTTATAGCAATACTAAAGTAGCACTAGGGTGACCAGATGAGGTTTGCTGAAATTCGGGATGCTTTTTTTTGGGGGGGGGGGGTCGTCGTTGAAAAAAAAGAAAATTTTGAAAATTAACTAGGCCTATAGCGATGCAATTCAGACCTTTCGATTTATAGAATAGCCTAATAATAAGCCCTGACAACATGATTGATTGAAAGGCAAGAAATAAATTGATTATTACAGTAGTAGCCTACTTGTTAAACTTCTTTTCCCCACAGCTGCGATGTTTCCCCCCTCGATGCCATGGCAATCCCGCAGCTGCTGTTGACCTCTCATTCCTTGCGTTTACATGAGACACTTAAGTCCGATTTAACTCACTTTAAATCGGATTAAAACTTAATTCCACTCTAAAAATATCATGTAAACACTTACCGAACAGGATTTAAGTTTATTCCGATTTAAACTTAAGTCTGATTAAAGTGGGTGGTTTATTCCTCTTAAATCCGATTAAACACGTTCCTCTGTCATGTAATCTTTTATTCGGAATTACAATAAATCCAGTCGTTCCACGCATGCTCGTTGACCACATGATGGCGCCAAGAGACCGTGCTCTTCAGAGCCGTTTATAGAGAGAGTCTGGCCAACTCGAATCATGGACGCCATTTTCGTTCCCCACGGCGAGGATTCTACAGTGTAACCCTATGGGCAGCATACCGTCAAAATCGCTGGATCTAAAATACAAATAAGGCTTCATAGACAATCAAACTTGGGTTGTAGTATTATCAAGATCCCAACATATGAAAACAAACGTTAACTAGTTCATTCGTATGGAAGGGGTTTGCTTAAAAGAGGGTTTTGTCGGCATAGTTTTGATGTGCTCAGCAGTGCATTCAAGCCTTACTTCCGAGTTGTTGTTGCCTACAGGGATTAAAGTTTTCCGTCGCTACGACGGATTTCCGTCAACTGGATGTTCGTTTGGACGGATTTCCGTCCGTATAATTTATGTCAATTAATTCACAATTTTTACTTTCCAACTGAACACAAATCGAGAGCACTCCTGGTCATGAGAAGGTGACAAGAGGTGTTTGGTGTACGGATTTAGTTACTCCACCACTGGTGTGATAGGCCTACAACAGATTCACTCATCAGTAGTTTTGAGCCATCCCCGTTCTTCCAAAAAAAAAAAGAAGTACAGCACGAGCGGTGAACAATTCGGTGGCGGTGCAGCGCGAGAGACAAAAAAAAATAAAAAAAAAATAGCCAACATTGTTGCTGATGGCAGAAAAGAAAATAAGTGTAATACTATGTCTTTAAAGTGCAATGACAATCGTTAAACGAGTTGGACTGAGATTCCAATATGGGCTAATAATGCATGGAATGCATAGCTGGAAGAAGGTAGGACACGTTTCCATTATCGTTGCACCTGCCGGGGCAGATTGTTAAAAAAAAGAATAGTGTACTTCGACTGCGCATGCTGTCTTTTTCATGAAGGGTTTGCATTTCAAGCATTGTGGCTTTTACTAACATTATTCATTGCCCCAATGGGACGGCTATCATTGGCAGCTAGCTAGGATACCACGCGTTTCATCCTCAAAGTTTAGCGCGTTTGACTGGCTGCGTAAAAGGGCTATGATAGAACTAGCTCTAGTTGTCTTTCTGACAACGGATACTTTACTGTCTCATCTGTAATCATAGCAGATTAACTTTGTTGTTGCCGATATATATTCAAGAAATAAGTTAAACATGGGTTGCATTTTACAGGAGTCACTGTTGCTATCCCAGGCAGAGCCAATATTTTATGCCACGTCTTGTTCTGGGAAGCAGTGTCCTGATGGGTGGACTCATATGGTCGATAAATACCGTTTCGATGTTTGTTTCACTTTCGAGGCTTGTTGTAGGCTATTTGATGCTATTTTTGCTATCTGGAATAGTGTGCAGCAACAGTTGTGTGTGCGTGCTTGTTTTTGAGTGGCTCAACGTCTGTGTCCATCTTCTCGGACAATGCGTTTAGTTTGAGTTCAGTTATTTGCGCACTGCGCACAGGGCTGATGGGTGGGCGATTTGCCTTGATTCGAGTGGAAAGTTGCGCGACAAGCTTGGGAAAGTGTGTTACTTTTGTTAAACGATAGACGTCTGGCTGTGAGTGTGTCGTGTCTGCGTGCGTCGTGTCAGCTTGTATGAGAGAACACGAGTGCGTGCAGGAGGAATTGGGGACGTTTTTTTATATCAATGGTAAGCGTGTGCCTGGCACCGCACATCGAGAGGCAAAAAAGTAGCCATAGGTTTTCAAAACGGTACAACACAGAGGCAGACTACCGTCCGCACCCTGTTTGTAAACGTCAACAAGTTGTTCGTAACAGGATGAATAGTGAAAAAGGGTGAAAAACATACAAATATCCAACAACTAGTTTTCTCCCTCTGATTGCTATGACCAGACAGTGCATTGTTTTTTAAATGTAAGAAATACAACTGCAAGCAATGCGCACCAGTGCTTTCACCAGAACAGTGTTTGCCCATTCTGATGTGAAAGACAAAATATACCATAGCCTGCTACTACTACAACAACAAAAACCATAATGGGATCACTGTATCAACTCATTGCAATTCCAAGTCAATAATTCTGTGAGATCAGCTACCATTTTGAAGCAAAACTCATTGTGAATCCATTCTGCATAATGTTGTGAACAATTCATAAATAATGGGTAGAAATAAGAGGAAATAACCAAAACCTGCCCCAAATTGCAGTTCAGTGCAATCTGGTGGCCTAGGCCTGCCCCCTCTCCCTCTTTCCCTTTTTTTGTATTTAGGAATTGGCATCTGTAAGCATAGCATTGTAGGCCTACATCTGATTGAGCACATCTGATTTAGTACCTACAGGTACCATTCATATTGAGTGTATACAGACCTACTTAGTGTATAATGAATATTCATTGTTAATGTGAAGTGTAAAGTTTTATGTTGGTTGAAGCTCTGATTTTGTGGCAGTTTTTGGTATTACTAGCACCCTCAAGACATAGGCCTATTCTGCTCTAGGCGACTGCCCTGTCTGCCTATGTCTAGCGCTGGCTCTGAGCCTCTGACACCATTCCTTGCGTAAAACCAGTGTATATTTCGTTACGAGGGCAGAGCCTGGCTACATTGATTTTCGTAGGGTTACGGAGTGATACTCGATCGGGTACCTAACCGGTAAAAAGTTCAGTCAGATGACTTTTTTTTGCTTTAATCCCTGTGCCTAGGTACAGCCAACGTCAAAGTCGATATTTAAGTAATGTGCAGAAATAATATTCACAACGATGGTCTAGTTCATGTACAGGGACCCTGGTGATACTTGCGCCAAAGTTTCATGTTGTGTCGAGATTTAGTAGTTTAAAAATAACGATGTGCTCAGCAGTGCATAATCGCGATTGCAGACAGTAGAACTGTAGGATGAGTATGGATGCTCGTAGGTTGTGTCGATAACCTATTCATAGTATGAAACTGGATGTGAGTTTAAATCGCAGGGGGAAAGGACCTTATTAGCACGACAGAAATAATAACTTGGTGGGCAAAGTTTTCACAGTAGGCCTATAACAGTTACATGTGGCAATTAAGATTTGACAAGCTAATTTCAAGACAGAAACCTAACTTCAAAAGAGAGTAGACTTTTTATTGTCACTATACAAATATAGCGAGATTGTGTTTAGTAGCAACCCACAAATGCCCACAAAATAAAAGATTAAACAGTAAATAAATAATATATAAAAATCCATAAAAATCCATGTGCATGTCACAGTATCGATAGTCCTGAAGTATTGAGGGGGGGCAGGTGACGTATTGCGTTCAAGAGTCTAATGGCAGTTGGATGAAAGCTGTCCTTCATTCTCGTGGTGCGGGCACGCAGAGTCCTAAAGCGCCTGCCAGATGGTAGCATGGTGAAGAGCCTGTGACCAGGGTGTGTGTGATCTTTAAGGATGTTTAATGCTCTGTTTGTGCAGCGTGTATGGTGGATCTCCTCAAGTGTGGGTAGATGGCACCCAATGATTCTCTCTGCTGTTTTAATGATGTGCTGTAACATCTTCTTGTTGTCGTGTGTGCAGCTGGTGTACCAGGATGTAATGCTGTATGTAATTACTGATTCAATTGTACACCTGTAGAAGTTAGTGAGCAGATCTCGTGGTAGCTGGGCCTTCTTTAGAGTGCGAAGGAAATATAGCCTTTGGGATCCCTTTTTAGCCATTGCAGAGGTGTTGGCGCTCCATGACAAGTCCTCGCTGATGTGCACACCCAGGAATCTGAAGCTCTGTACAACCTCCACTGGCTCCCCTCCGATGTTGATGGGTTGGTGGTAGTGGTTGCCCTGGCCACACCGCCTGAAGTCCAGGATCACCTCCTTCGTTTTCTTGGAGTTCAGGGCCAGGTTGTTGTCTTGGCTCCAGCGTGCCAGCTGCTCCACCTCCTCTCTGTAGGCCGTCTCGTTGTTGTCAGAGATCAGGCCAATCACGGTTGTGTCGTCAGCAAATTTAATGATGGTGTTTGTGCTGTGCTTAGGATCACAGTCATGAGTGAAGAGGGAGTACAAAAAAGGGCTCAACACACATCCCTGCGGCGCGCCTGTATTTAGGGTGATGGGTCTTGAAAGATGTTTTCCCATGCGTACAGACTGAGGTCTGTTACTGAGGAAGTCCAGTATCCATCTGCAGACATGGGGACTGAAGCTGAGGTTGTACAGCTTAGTGGCCAGCTTGATAGGGGGAATGGTGTTAAAAGCGGAGCTGTAGTCAATGAACAGCATTCGCACATAGCTGTTTGGTTTCTCCAGGTGTGAGAGGGCAGTGTGAATGGCCAATGAAATGCCATCCTCTGTAGATCTATTCGCCCTGTAGGCAAATTGATGCGGGTCGAGGGATGGTGGAGTGATTGACTTGAGGTGTGCTAGCACCAGTCTTTCAAAACATTTCATCACAATAGGTGTGAGCGCTACAGGGCGGTAGTCATTGAGAGACTTGATGGCCGCCTGCTTGGGAACAGGAACGATGGTACTGGTTTTCAGACAAATGGGGACTGCAGCTTGTTTCAGGGAGATGTTAAATATGCAGGTAAAGACTGCACTTAGTTGGCCTGCACAGTGCTTTAGGACCTTCCCAGGGACCCCGTCTGGTCCTGGTGCTTTGTGAGGGTTAATGCTGCTGAGGGCTCGCCGAACCTCGTGCTCGCTTAACACCAGGCCTAAATGTGGGGCATTGTCTATCAGTTCAGTGGGGGGGTGAGGGATGGGTCCCTCATCGAACCGTGCAAAAAAGTTGTTGAGGTCATCCGGGAGAGTTGAATTGTGAGAGCTGGGCAGACAGGGGTTTGTGCTCTTGTAGTTGGTGTAGGATGTAATGCCCTGTCACATACGTCTGGGATCAGAGTTCACAAAGTGCTGTTCTATTTTTGCTTTATAGGAGTGTTTAGCTTCCTTGATGCCCCTCTTCAAGTTGGCCCTGGCTATGGTGTAATTTGATTGATCACCAGAGTGAAACGCATCGTCTCTAATTGCCAGCAGGTTCTGGACTTGACTGTTCATCCAGGGCTTGCGGTTTGGAAATGTGTAAATGGTCTTGTGGATGGTGACATTATCAACACAGAAGTTAATATAGTCCAGAACCGTAGATGCATATGTATTTAAGTCTGATTGATTAAAAAGTTCCCAGTCAGTGTCCTCAAAACAATTTTGCAAACGTTCAATTGCTCCTTCAGGCCAGACTTGGATGACCTGGCTAGTGGGCTTTGACCTGGCGATGAGCGGCTTGTACGCAGGGGTCAAGAGCAGAGGGGTGTGGTCGCAGCTACCGAGGTGAGGGGAGGGGGATGCTTTGTATGCGCTGGCTATGTTGCAATAAACAACGTCTAATGTGTTCTTTCCTCTGGTTGGAAAATCAACAAACTGATGGAATTTAGGCAGAACTGACTTAAGATTGACATGGTTGAAGTCACCTGCTGTAACGAACACGGCGTCGGGGTGAGAGTTTTGCAGGTCGCTGATGGTGTCATAGAGTTTACTCAATGCAATCTTTGCGTTCGCTTGGGGGGGGATGTAAACAGTGAGGAGAAACACCGCGGTGAATTCTCTTGGGAGATGAAACGGTCTGCACTGCAGAGAAATAAATTCTAAGTCCGGAGAGCAATGTTGTTCAGTGATGATAACAGAGGTGCACCAAGAGTTACTCACGTAAGTACACACACCTCCTCCTTTCCCTTTTCTGGAGTCGGCAGTTCGGTCCGCCCGGTAAACAGTCCATCCAGCAATCTGAATAGCAGAGTCGGGGATGTTGCCGCTTAACCAGGTTTCCGTAAAGAGAAGAGCACAGCTGTTCCACCTCTTTGTTGAAATCCTAAGTCTCAGCTCGTCAATCTTGCTGGTAAGAGACTGTGTGTTAGCGAGGACCAGGCTGGGGAGTGGAGGTTTGTTTGGGCAGTTCTTCAGCCTCTCACGAATGCCGCCTCTCTTTCCGCGCTTCTTCCTCCGACGGCGACGGTGATATTTGCGCCGGGCGATTATCCATGCAGGCACCGTAGTTCTGAGTAGTTCCTCGGGGATGTCCGTGGGTGGTGGTGGGGGAATAAAACTTTCCAGTCGGATATCGATCAGTTTTTCCGGACTGTACACTGCACATGCACATAAAAACTACAAAATAGAACAAAAGTGGCATTTGTTTTGGGAGCTCCGGGCCGCAGCATCTAGATGCGCCGCCATAGCAACGAGAAACCATCTCTTGGCCCAGCGGTATCGTACTGTGTCTCCCATTGCCGAACCGTTGTAGTTGACGAGGTCGCACGTTCGATCCCCGAGGGGGGTGAACAGGTGCAAGATGACCTCCGTCACAGTGGAAAAGTAATTGTTAACAAAAGTCGAAGGGGGAAAAATACATTTACCTCACACACAACACAGAGAAACCGGCTGCTTTCCGGTTTATTAATTCTGACCTTTATATTCCATAAAAAGGAGTTTATATCCATGCATGTCCCAAATCCTCCATTTATGTCACGAGTTAAACAATGCTGTTTGTTTCTCCTGACCCGGCCCTGCACTACAGCCATATGCACAACAGTTTGTCATAATAATAATGTTATAATATTATAGTGAAGCGTTATTTTTTATATCTGATAATGCTCATTAATGGGAGCGTGGGGAACGAAAATGGCGTCCATAAAACAT